>NC_066581.1:416683467-416830967 GCF_024323335.1 Lathyrus oleraceus | reverse complement strand
AAGAGAGGTCCAAGATCACTTATTCAAAGGCAAAGTTTTACAATTAATTATATAATTAGGATGAAACTCCACATTAAAATTATTAAAAATAATATATTAAAAAATTAATACATTAGAAATTAATACATTAAAAAATTAATTTAGGGTGAAACTCCACAAGGGTATCCCACAAATAAAGTGGAATACCTAGCCAATAACCTTTTCCTGGGATATGTGAACCTTTACGAAACTCAAAAAAAGAAACATGTCAGAACACCAAATCAGGGTGCAATCGAAGATTACACAGGAGAAATATCACAACAATAAATAGGATAGGATGAATAATGCATGGCTATGATAAAAACATAAAAAAAACAGACTAGAAGAATCAGGTACTGTCTCGTTCGCCTCTGCCTCGCCTAGCGAAGGCCACGGATTTTAAATTTGAAAACAGCCCCATGTTAGGAACTTTGAATTTTATGGCATTTTATCACAGGAATAACATGGTCAAACATTCAGGGTATTCAGGCATATTTAAATTCCCATACGAAAGCAAATTATATATCAACATTTAATCATGATGCATTATATATGTAGATATGGCCAATTGAAAGTATAAACAATAGAGATACGCAAACCTGTTTGCCAATTCAAGGTTGAAGGGATTGACCACTTGTAGTATCGGAATAAGTTAGGCAGCGGGAATTGGACGGCGATGGCTTCGGTGCAGATGGGCTGCCTTCAGGGTTTCTTTACTCTGAATTCTCCGGGTAGGCAGGGTTCCTATGCCAAAGTTTCTATCCGTCCTTCTCTGTTCTCTCTCTTTCTTTTTCCTCAAGGTTTTGTTCCAAGGAAACCTCAGAGTGTTTTGCTTCTCTTCCTTCTTTCTCCAGTGAATCTCCCAGTGTAAACTCCAAGTCTAACTCCCCTACTGAAACTTCAGTATTTATAGACTAATTTCGTGGGTAATGGGCTTGGAACGAGGGAGACCCAAGTCCAAAATAATTTGTTATATTTTATTTATTTATTTATTTTAATTATTTAATTAATTAATTAATTAATTAATTAAATTTTTTTTCTTTTCTTTTCTTTTTTTTTTTCGTTTTTTTTTTAGGAAAAATGATGGGTAATTTTTGGGGTATGACAGCTGCCCCTGTTCAATATTCTTGGACCGAGAGAGTTAGGATGGCGTGTATGCCATTCGTGGTCTGGAGGTGGAAGATTATTGAACACTAGAATGCCCCAAAAATTTGCACTTGAGAATCGACAGTTGGTCTTGATGGAGATGGGCTTAAAGATGCCATCCGGGAGGTTTGATGACGAAAGCTTCAGATCGCGCCGTATATTAGGCCAATTTGAAGACATGGGTGCCACACTGGGTCGTACGTTAGACCGTATAATGAGTCATCCATTAGGCTGCCGACTTCGCTGGGGAGTCGGAGTGTGTCATATGCTGTTGGGGATAAAGAATCAGAATGGACCATACGCTAGATCGTATCTGAGTTGCAGAATGAGCCGTACGTTAGGCTGAATCTGATGACGAAAGGGGTAGTCGTACGTTAGACTACACTTCAGAAATGTACCGTATGTTAGGTAGCATCTGAGGGTTGTAAGATCCAAACGGGTCGTACGTTAGACCGCGTTGGGGTTGTTGAAGTTCAGAATGGATCGTACGTTAGATCGTATCCGAGTTGTAGAATGAGCCGTCCGTTAGGCTGCATCTGAAAAAGAAAGTAGTCGTACGCTAGACTACACCCCTGAATGTACCGTACGCTAGGCAGCATCTGAGGATTTGAAGGTCCAAATGGGTCGTACGTTAGACCGCATTGGAGTTGCTGAAGAAGTCATATGTTGGGCTGAATCAGAATGAACCGTACGTTAGGCTGTATCTGATAACCTGTATATGTTGTACTTGCAATAAATGTCTGGGATGGGCTTAGAGATGCCATCGTTAGGAGGATATCGAAGTGTTGTCAGAATGAATGTTCCCATGAACTGTATTTGAAATATGTATCTGAATCTTGAATGTGATTGATAAAGGTGTCTGTCTGAATGAACCTTCTACTTTGACTATATCAGGAGGATAATTAACCTGCAAAGAAAAAGTTAGCTTCATGCTATGTCATGATGCATGAGATGTTTCGTGTTATGCTAAAATAAATGTGAATGTTGTATGCATGCGTATGCTGTGAAAGGATGTAATGAATGAGTTATGCGTATGAGAAGTTCTGCTTGGGGACTCTACTGGGGAAAATAAATCCCCATCTACTGATTGGAGATATTTGTAACGATGACCCTTTCTCGGCAGGGGGTTCTTGATTCTGTCTGACGGTAGAAATATTCCACAGATCTTGGCTGAGGATGGATGAGATGATCAATCTGTCTGATGATGCCGACCTCTGTTGGGGAGTAACTGGCTGTGCCTGGGGATACTGCCAATTTCTTCTGGGAAAAATAGGCTTGCTGGGGAAGAGAATTGGTAGCGGATTCATTGGAAGCATGGTTAGACCTTATCCTCGATCCTGAAGTCTTGTAGTAATTGCTATTGCTATTCTATGCATGTATTTTGGTAAACATTGGTCATATTCAAATGCATATATTAATTCAAATTAAATCAATGGACGTTTACGCAAACAAGACAGAAAAAGAAAAAAACAAAAGCATCTTTTGAAAGAAGGTTGTATTGATTTTGAAAGAAATAAACAGGCAACTTGTGTACAAGGAGACAGAAATCCTAGTAAGAGGAAATTGTCGAAAACAAAGAGAAAGCTATGTGGAAGAAGTCCTATTGATTTTAAGCCTACTACTGTCATTATGTCTTCGAGCATCTCATCCCTTGCTGTCGGATAGAAGTGATTGGCTTGGTCAGTCCCTCGAACTTGGATGAAAGTTGACTGAGAACGGGACATAGTCATACGCTTTAATCCCTAATTTTTGCCTGGACCGCCTTTTCAGGTTTTCAGTCCACCAGGATACCCTTTTTTGCCCAAGCCGCCTTTTCAGGTTTTCGACTTGTCGGGTGTACATTTTTTTTTTATATATCCCTAATTTTTGCCCGAACCCTTTTGGTTCGCCGGGATGCCCTTACTTTTGCCTAGATACGTCGATCTAGCGGGTCTCTTTTATGCGTAGTATTTTTTAACTATGTCCGCGTTCACGGGATGTGGGAAGTCTTCACCATCCATAGTAGCGAGTATCATGGCTCCACCAGAGAATACCTTCTTAACCACAAATGGCCCTTCGTATGTGGGAGTCCATTTGCCTCTGGGATCACCTTGTGGTAGAATGATACGCTTGATCACCAAGTCGCCAAGTTGGTACACCTGTCTCTTAACTCTTTTGTTAAATGCCTGGGTCGTGCATTTCTGATATATCTGCCCATGACAAACAGCCGCAAGTCTCTTCTCATCAATCAGATTTATCTGATCGAGTCGAGTCTGAATCCATTCATCTTCATCTAAGCCCGCCTCTTTCATGATTCTTAGAGAGGGAATCTGAACTTCCACTAGTAAGATGGCTTCCATTCCATAGACTAAAGAGAACGGAGTTGCCCCTGTCGTAGTGCGCACTGAAGTGCGATAACCGTAAAGAGTAAAGGGTAACATCTCATGCCAGTCTTTGTATGTTACTGTCATTTCTTGCATGACCTTCTTGATATTGTTAGCAGTCCCCACGGCGCCGTTCATCTTTGGCCGGTACGGAGAAGAGTTATGGTGTTTTATTTTGAACTGCGTGCAGAGTTCAGTAATCATCTTGTTGTTCAAATTAGTACCATTGTCAGTGATAACTCTTTCAGGAGACAGCAGGTTTCTCAAATAGGTATTTGATAGAATCCATCTTAGAAGTCAATAAGGTGGTATGATTCAACATATACTGTCTTAGTCGGCGAGCAGCCCAGGCCAAAGCACAGCAAGCTTTCTCGGGCTGTGAGTATCTTGTTTCACAGTCGGTACCTTTTGCTAAGGCAGTATATGGCATGCTCTTTTCGACCAGACTCGTCATGTTGCCCCAACACACCTCATTGAATTTTCTAACACGGTCAAATACGTAATTAAAGGTCTTCCTTCAACTGGTGGCATCGGAACTGGAGGTTCTTGGCGATATTTCCTGATTTTGTCATAAGCTTCTTGGCATTCATCATTCCATACCATCTCTTGATTTTGTCTCAGTAATTTGAAGATGGGTTTGCAGGTAGCAGTCAAGTGTGGAATGAATCGGGCAATGTAATTCGAGTGCCCCAAGAAACCTCTGACTTCTTTCTTGTTTATTTCAGTACCCAGATTTACAATTTCAATTGATTCCTCATGCGGCTGTATAGTCTTTTCTTCTTGCAGTAGTCGGGCAAGTTCTCCAGGGACTTCACAATCTTCCTCGCTTCCATCCTCGGCTTGGTAGATCGGATTTTCAAAGTCATAATGAACAGTAGCAGAGTCATTACCAACAGGATCCAGAGTGGATATGGATCGGCAAATTGTTACGTGAGTGTGTGCAAGAAACATAGCTTGTTTGAAAAATGACAGGAAAGATAAAGAGCGCAATATTTGAATGCAAAAAGTCCATTGATCTATTGAATATGAATATGCTTATGAAAATGACAAACCCCTAACAAATTAGCCATTGTGCCTCGGGCATAGACACAATGCTTTAAGAAGTTTGATTGTAAAAGAAAATTAAAATTTGCAATTCTAGAATAAACAATAACAATTACTCCTGACTAAAGGAAATCGGGATAATGTCTTCAGTCTTCCAATTGTTGAGTCCGTCACCAATTGTTGGGAAAATCCAGCTATCCAAGTCGCAATCACTATCAGCATCTTCCATAGCATTAATCTGATTTTTGACTATCTTTCCAGAGTTAAACCCCAGGCCAGCTTTATCAGACTTGTACGGTACATTGATCAGTTGACCCCAACCAGCACGATCACCATTTTCAATCGCGGCTTGAGCATCTTTCAGAGAGATCATGACAGGGGGAGCACGAACAACCTTGGGCACAAGGGGAGTTGGCTTAAGGACAGGACTGGGTGGAGGAACCACTTCAAATGACTGAGAAGGAGTCTCAAAGAATTCACCATCCATCTCAACGTATTTGAAGGCTTGCACACTACTGACAATATACTCTTCTTCTCCACATACAGTGACAACCATGCCTGCTATTGGATACTTCAGCTTTTGATGAAGCGACGAAGCTACCGCACCTGCCCCATGGATCCAAGGGCGCCCCAACAAGCAGGAGTAGGCGGGACGAATGTCCATCACGTGAAAGGTAGTGTTGAAGACTTGAGGTCCTATCTTGATAGGGAGAACCACTTCACCATAGACAACACTCTTCGCACCATCGTAAGCACGCACCACAACATCACTAGGTTTCAGTTCAATGCCTTTGTAGTCAAATTTATCGAGTACAGCTTTCGGGAGCACATTCAAGGAAGAGCCGTTGTCGATCAACACGTGAGCCAGGGTGATCCCCTCACACTCGATGGAGATATGCAGAGCTTTATTGTGATTCTTTCCTGCTGGCGTCAGGTCAGCATCGGAAAAGCCTAGGCCATTGTCAACAGTCAAATTAGCAACATAATGTTCGAATTGATCGACGGATGTTTCTTGAGGCACATGAGCGGTCTTCAAGAATTTCATCAATGCATTGGCATGGGATTCAGAGGATAATAACAAGGACAACATTGAGATTTTAGACGGAGTATGCCCCAATTGTTCCACTACATCAAAATCGCTCTTACGGATGATTTTCAGCATCTCTTCCATTTCCTATTTGGCAACATCTTCAGAAGTAACTTCGACCGATGTCTCTGACTGAGGAGGATTGACTGGTCTTTTTCCTCGAATTTCGGGAGCGGGAGGTGAGATTTCTGGGGAGTAGATCCTTCCACTTCGAGTAACTTTACTAGTCCCCCAATATCATTAGGATTAGCAGAACTACCAACTTGCTTTATGCCATGGATGTAAACGTCGCCTCCATAGTTCCACGGAATAGCTTTGCTGGAGGAATATGGCACGGGGCCAGGTGCGGTAATAATCAGGGGAGCCACTTTGGGCTCAGCGGTAATCTTCACAGGCACTCTAGTAGCGGTAATCTTCACTGGAGCTTTGGACCTAGCAATCACAGATACCTCTTCAATAGAGTTGTCCACCTTAGGAACCCTTTCAAATAGAATTGTACGATCATCCATCAGCCGTTGAATGCCGTTCTTCAACTTCAAACAATCATTGGGTCGGAGTACACAGAGATCGCAATCTTCAGCACAACCTGGAAATAAACCAGCTTGCAATAAATTCTTCTTAACGATCAGGAGAGGAGATGCTAAATCAGCAACGTCAGTAACGTGAGAATTGTCGTCCACAACATTAACATTCTGGTCATGATTAGGCATAGGTGCTGTGATGACATTGGGGGTCGCCGGAGGATCAAATTCAATTTCTCCAGCGTCGATCATATCCTGAATCTTGTTCTTCAACAACCAGCAATCATTCGTATCATGCCCGGGGCTATCGGAGTGATAGGCACACCTGGCGTTGGGATTATAACGAGGAGAAGTAGTGTTGGGATTTGCAGGAGGGCCTCTGAGGGTAATCAAATTGGCCTTTAACATACTCTGCAGTGCTTGGGTTAAAGTCATATTGATCTTGGTAAACTGTCTTCTCGACCTGTCTTGTCTGTGTTGGAAGTTCTGAGATGGCGGTGCGGCAATTGTAACTGCCCCAACAGTATGGTCACGATTCTTCTTGTTATGCTTCCTCTCACTGTACACAGCATTTGATTCATTCTTTCCCTGATAGGACTTTTTGGTGCTTGCAGAAGTAGCTGCCTGTATCTTTCCACTTCGAATGCCGCTTTCAACCCGTTCACCTGTCAAGATAAGTTCAGTGAAACCTGACGAGGAACTTCCCAGTAGATGGCTGTAGAATGGGCCAGTCAGTGTACCCATGAACATGTCCACTAACTCTCGATCAGTCATAGGGGGTTTGACTCTGCCAGCCAAATCTCTCCACTTTTGAGCATATTCTTTGAAACTTTCTTTAGAGCCCATAGTCATATTTTGTAGCTGTAGCCGAGTAGGCGCTAACTCAGAATTATACTGGTAGTGCTTGTAGAAAGCTGTTGCTAAATCAGTCCATGTGCGGATGTTAGAGCTCTCAAGCTGATAATACCACTCTAACTGTGTGCCAGACAGACTCTCTTGGAAGAAATGGATCCACAGTTTCTTATCAGTAGTGTGCGGCTGAATCTTTCTCACATAAGCCCTTAGATGCATCTGAGGACAAGAGGCACCATCATACTTAGTGAAAATGGGAACCTTGAATTTGCGGGGAATGACCACATCAGAGACCAGACCCAAGTTTTCGAAATCCAGACCGGGCACTTTCTGCCCCTCCATAGCTAGCATACGTTCTTCCAGCAACTTGTACTTATCATCCTTCGGAGAGTACTGTTCATGTTCATAATCTTCATCGTCGTCCTCAGAATTGACGAGATTAGGATTCTCATCTTCCGAATCATTCTCGGTCTCTTCTTCTGAATCCTTCGGAATTCTAATCTTGACTCCTGTAACCTGTCCCTTAAGCCTTCTCCCCGGGTTGATGTAACCCACAGGTTTCTGGTCCTTCTTCTTCTCCATCAAAAGAGCTTTCAGTTCTTCCTGCCCCTTAGATAAGCTCAGCATCATTTCCTGGAATTGAGCATTCTGGGCCTGGAGATCTTTGACAGTTTGTTCGAGAGCCATTGTTCAATCTGTTTGAATCTGCTGGAATCTGTTTGATAGGAAAATCGTGAGAACACTGATCCTTTAGAATACCTGTTATGCGATGCAATGCAATGTATGAAATGTTTTCAAGGACTTTCGGGATTTAACTTTGCATAAACTAACAAAAAGAGCTTTTTTTTTCTTTTCTCTTTTGTTTTTGCTTTTGTTTTTTTTTTTTTTTAGCAGAGTTAAATCCCTAAATCCTTGAAATGGTTAGTACAATGCCATGATGTTATGATGTTATGTTGTTAGATAAATAACAAGCACAAGCAAGTCACACAACAATCATTCCTAGGTTTTAAGGCTTGCGTGAGTTCCATAGGTAAATACCCTCCCCACTGAAGTTTGGTTGGTTCAACCTGTCTTAGAATAGTAACCGGGTTCTAGAAGGATCTCAAATCATTGACCTTTCCTTAAGTCCACTTCAGTGCAACACCAAGTGGTTGACCGAAGCTTCCCTAAAGTCCAATCTCAAAGAGTGTAGTATCGAGTCTCAACCAACTCCAGTCGGAACCGAAGCCAGTTATCTCACTACTTTCTAATGGCCAGGATGAGTCAATTAGGGTTCTAAAGGTCTGGTTAATGCCTTTATGACACCACGTGAATGCCAAATATTTCCTCAACTAACATGAGGAACATCAGGACATCCAAAGTGCCACATTAACCGTAGCCATCATTTTGACCATTCCAGTATACGCCGGACAGTCGCGATGATCTCTTGCTACTTACCTAAGGTACACTAGATCCGGGTGTAGGATCTTTCACTCAAGCATATCATACCCAAGCAATCCCTTAAAAATAAATCAGACAAATTGAATAAGTGATCTTGTTTTTAAGGTAACCTCTCTTTTTAAATATTTAGGGTCCCCAGTGGAGTCGCCAGTTCTGTCATACGGTGAACTGGACTTTTTGTGTTTTTTATCGCAATGTCGCGGTTAGCAAGAGTCGCCACCGACTTTTCTTTTATCCAATAAGGAAAGGTGGAAAAGAACAGGAAAAACCTTAATTTAGATTTTGGGTTCGGGAGGTACATTATACAAAGGGAAGGTGTTAGCACCCTTTGTATCCATGGTTATCCATGGGCTCTTAATTGCTCGATCACTTATATTATTTTTGTCTAAAAAAGTGTTTGTGAATTGTTTGGAAAATTGTTTTGAAAAGAGAATTTAACTTTGTAATGATTCTTGTATGAATGTATACAAAGTGGTTATCCCGTTTTAGTTTTGAAAATTGTTTAGAAAAATATAACTCGGTAATGATTCTAGTATGAATGTATACCAAGTGGTGATTTTCTAAAGGCATTTTGAAAGGTGTGAGGTGCAAAAAAATGTTTTAAGTTGTGAGCCAGCAATTAAGAGTTATACCGACCCAAGGTCTTTACGGGCATTTCCTATCCTTATGAGGGTAAAACTGTCCTTATTATTGAGAAATAAGTAGTTTTATCCTTTGGATGTAAAAGGGTCATCGTAGGGTCATCGATTGGTCATTGAAGGCAACAGTTATGAGGATACCTTAGCATTCGAAGGGACTATCATCATTTAACCGTAGGCAACATCGGAGGGTCATCGAGGGACAAAGTTGTATATTCGAAGGCAACATCCGAGGGACTATAATTTATTTTATGATGATTTAACCGAAGGGTCTTTGCTAAGGGTATCCCCACGTTCGCGGGACATGACCGTAATATCGTAATCGTAAGGCAACAAAGAGAGGTCCAAGATCACTTATTCAAAGGCAAAGTTTTACAATTAATTATATAATTAGGATGAAACTCCACATTAAAATTATTAAAAATAATATATTAAAAATTAATACATTAGAAATTAATACATTAAAAAATTAATTTAGGGTGAAACTCCACAAGGGTATCCCACAAATAAAGTGGAATACCTAGCCAATAACCTTTTCCTGGGATATGTGAACCTTTACGAAACTCAAAAAAAGAAACATGTCAGAACACCAAATCAGGGTGCAATCGAAGATTACACAGGAGAAATATCACAACAATAAATAGGATAGGATGAATAATGCATGGCTATGATAAAAACATAAAAAAAACAGACTAGAAGAATCAGGTACTGTCTCGTTCGCCTCTGCCTCGCCTAGCGAAGGCCACGGATTTTGAATTTGAAAACAGCCCCATGTTAGGAACTTTGAATTTTATGGCATTTTATCACAGGAATAACATGGTCAAACATTCAGGGTATTCAGGCATATTTAAATTCCCATACGAAAGCAAATTATATATCAACATTTAATCATGATGCATTATATATGTAGATATGGCCAATTGAAAGTATAAACAATAGAGATACGCAAACCTGTTTGCCAATTCAAGGTTGAAGGGATTGACCACTTGTAGTATCGGAATAAGTTAGGCAGCGGGAATTGGACGGCGATGGCTTCGGTGCAGATGGGCTGCCTTCAGGGTTTCTTTACTCTGAATTCTCCGGGTAGGCAGGGTTCCTATGCCAAAGTTTCTATCCGTCCTTCTCTGTTCTCTCTCTTTCTTTTTCCTCAAGGTTTTGTTCCAAGGAAACCTCAGAGTGTTTTGCTTCTCTTCCTTCTTTCTCCAGTGAATCTCCCAGTGTAAACTCCAAGTCTAACTCCCCTACTGAAACTTCAGTATTTATAGACTAATTTCGTGGGTAATGGGCTTGGAATGAGGGAGACCCAAGTCCAAAATAATTTGTTATATTTTATTTATTTATTTATTTTAATTATTTAATTAATTAATTAAATTTTTTTCTTTTTTTTTTCTTTTTTTTTTTCTTTTTTTTTTTCGTTTTTTTTTTCGTTTTTTTTTTTTTTTTTTTTTTTTTTTTTTTTTTTTTTTTTTTTTTTTAGGAAAAATGATGGGTAATTTTTGGGGTATGACATATATATATATATATATATATATACTTTTAGCATATATATATAGATATATGTATATATATATATATATATACTATATATATATACTTTTAGCATATATATATATATATATATATATATATATATATATATATATATATATATATATATATATATATATATATATATATGTAAATAAAATTGGAGGGTCTTAGAAAGCGCTTTTGGCCAAAGCGCTGTCTAGGGGGGGGGGGGCTTAGACAGCGCTTTTAAGATTTAAAAAAGCGCTGTCTAAACCTTTAGCAGCGGAGGTTTAGACAGCGCTTTAAAGCGCTGTCTAAGGCTAAAAAAAGCGCTGTCTAAGGTCTTGTTTGGCGTAGTGGTGTCATCCTTGTCCAATTCAATATTGGGTCCGTAGACATTTATCATGTTACGCAGGATGGACAAATTCCATCTAGGTCACTCATGTCCCTCAGCATGCTTCGTGGAGTATCCATCAATTGTCTTTATGGTCATCCAATTACGGACAATGTTTGATCAATAATAAGACACTCGACTCTACATCTAGGGTCCATAGTGGTTTCAGGTCGAAGGGTGGTATACACCACTATCACCATGAGAATAACTTATGACACTTTACATAACATTCTATAAAGTATTCTCACAACGGATCAATCCAGTATAAATATTACTCTTAATATTCATACCTATGTTTAAGACTCGATAACTCCTTATCTATGATCCATGTGATGTGATCATCAGTCTATATACATAATAATCTTAATGCTTTAATGTTATCCCACTTTACAACAAAGCTCGACTACAGATACTTTAAGAATAATGCCCTTATGTTGAATGGGATCTCATGATTAAGTCACACTTGATACATTAAACGGACTAACTATTCTAGGGACTTTATTAAACAAACATAATAAAGAATTTTTTTTATTATTAATAAATAATTTGATACAAGTACCAAAAGTATTGACCTCTAGGGCTTACACCAACAGGTTGTACAATCTTCCATCTATATATCTATTTTTTTTAGTAATAAATATAAGTTTCAAGTTGTGGAAATTCACTTGATTGAGTCTCTGTCTTGTCATGAGGAAACTCTTGGCATGTGTGTTATATGTGTACAACATATTTGATAGTTTATGTACGATGATGGGACCGATGTTGTTTTTGTTCCTAAAATCTACGAAGGGAGAAAGCCGTTACCAATAGTTCCGGAGCCTATGATCTTCCCTTTCTAATCACCTCCAAAACCTACAAAGCCACCTGACTTAAGTTTCAAATCTTGGAACATATGCCTTCTTCATGTCATGTGTCGTGAGCACCTAGAATCTGCGTATCATGATTGGTGTTTCAATTGAGCTGCTAAGGATGTCTGCAACATATATTATCTTGTCCTTAGGTACCCACATATTTTGAGTCGTTTTTGGTTAATTCTCCCAGAGTTCTTAGAGAACTTGGGTCATTGTGCAGAATAATCATTTTGTGTATACGCATAAGAGAAATGGGAAATCAGAGCTTTTGGTTTTGCCTTAGATTTTCAAATAGGTTTTTCTTTAGGCACATAACAAATTCCTCATCTTCCATTTTCCTTCTATCTATGTTTCTAGGCAAAAATGTCTGAAAAGATTTGTCATATTTGTTTATGACATTCTTAGAATCCACAGAAGCTTCTGAAAACATTTCTTCCTCAAGTTTAGAACTTTTACTTTGAAGAGCAAAATTTTCATTTTTCAGAATAAAATTCTTTTCGTTCAAAGTAGAAAAATCTTTTTTAAGCTTACTATGAGCTTCAGATTCAGATACTTGGACTTGTTACAAATCCTTGTATTTGTTATGAAGCTCATAATATTTCTCCAGAATTTCAGAAAGACAAGATTCTAATTCAGAGCAAAATAAGTTAGGAAATAGCTCTTCAGAATTTAACTCAGATTCAGATTCAGATTCTGGTTGGATCTTTTCATCAGATGCTTTTGTGCTTGCCATCAACGCCACATTAGCTTGCTATTCCTCAGAGCCATCTTTTGAGGATTCAGAGTCATCTCAGGTAGCTATCATACATTTCTTCTTCCATCTGAAGTCTTTCTTTTTTGGTTTGTATTTCCTCAGCTTGAGACACTCATTCTTGTAGTGACCTGACTCCTTGCACTCAAAGTAGATAACGTCTTTGCCAACACTTGACTTCTTCAGTCCAGATGTAGACCAAAGCAACCACCTGTCTTTCTGGAGTCTCTAAACTTGCTTTGTCTTTTCTTCCAGAGTAGATTAACTCTTCTAGAAAGAAGAAGCAATTGATCTTCTTCTTCAGAGTCTTCTTCAGAATCCTCTTCTTCTTCAGCTTGAAAGGTTTTAGTATTTTCAGACTTTCCCATGGATTTCAGAGCCACGAATTTAACTTTTCTTTGGGGCTCATCCTCTTCAAGCTCTATCTCATGACTTCTCAAGGAACTCATAAGTTCTTCAAGAGTTGTGTTGTTCAGATCCTTAGATAGTTTCACTGCAGTTACCATAGACCTCCATCTCTTGGGTAAGCTTCTGATAATTTTGTTGACATGATCTGCAGTAGAGTGAGTAACCTTTGTCATGTTTATGTTTATATTTGTCCATTCTCTCTTAATGCCACATTAATTCCTTGCAATGTCTACAGTCAATCATTGCATCATCCAAATCGTAATAGCCTGGACATAATAAATGAAATTCATTGATAATGCTAGAATAGGTAAAAGTACTTATAACTATATATTAATATATATTTACCTAGAGTGTTACATTCAGACTCGTCTCTTCTTGAAAATGGTGGGGAGTTGTCGTCATTTTTCAAACTTGAATCATCTTCAGATTCTTGTGCTAATTAATTTTTTTTTTGTCAAAACATTAATAAATACTAAAAAATTCATACCATTTGTCAGATTATATTTAATAAAGTATGATCATATAATTTCAATGAACCGAATTCAATCAAACATGATCATATAGTCTAGCACAATCTATTACATGTTGCATCATATTTGAAGTTAGAAAAAATGCTAAAAATGATAGACATCATCGATTTAATACCATAGATTTTATCATCCACGGGGATTAAACCCTCTTGCTTAGAAACTTTAGTAACAGAGATATGTGAGGCTAATATTTTTCAGACAGTTAGAACTAAAGAAACAATGGACATTAAGAGAACTAAATAGCAAGAGAATAAAGGAGGATGAAATAACTCAACAGACCAATTATTTAATACCCTTTACATAACCTCAAAGTTTTGACTATAATTTTAAAATCCAAGTAACTTACTATATTAAAGGGGCATTAAAAAGAGATAATGCTAATATTGTATGTATGTATTTTATACTATTATATATTATGTGTTACTTATAGTATATAGTATATATGTATTACTTAAAGGGGCATTAAAAAGTAGAACGGTCTATAAAGCTTCCATGAGAAGCCATCTGAATGTTAAAAAGTGAAATAAAAAGTGTGGAACAATGAGTATTTATGTGCTGATATGATGCCATTGTCATGATGAATCGATGTGTTGATATAATGCTTAAACAAAAAATGCTTGAACAAAAAAATGTATTTAACAGTGAATATTTATGTGCTGATGCTTGAACAAAAAAAAGTATTCACTTTGAATTAAGAATTCAAAAATACGTGTTTAATAGTGCATGCTTAAACTTCACCCATTGACATTGATGGACAACAAAGAATTACGGTGCATACCTAAGAACCGGTCGTAGTCCGAATCATCATCACCATCACTTTCAAAATCCAAATTTACTGTAGATGTAAAAACCGGGCAAGTTACAGGTGTTGTGGATGAAGTTATTGTTGACTTTTCCGCAAGTGATATGGATAAATAATGATTAGAACTGTGAATAACAGTGGTACCACGTTAGTATGTAACAAGGATTATCATAATAAGTGTTTGTTAATGGTTATTGTACTAGTTTGATCTTACGAGTGTCTGTTGTATAGTTGTTGGTTTGTGCAGAATAT
Organism: Lathyrus oleraceus; assembly: GCF_024323335.1. Lineage (NCBI taxonomy): Eukaryota > Viridiplantae > Streptophyta > Magnoliopsida > Fabales > Fabaceae > Lathyrus > Lathyrus oleraceus. The sequence continues at coordinate 416,816,361 of NC_066581.1, read as the reverse complement.
GAATTGGTTGGTCCTTCTTCATAAGGTTGTAAACTCTATCTGGCGCTCCAAGACCCTTATTCGGGTGACCCCATTATTTGTTTAAGAGGCAGTGGTGGACTGATATTGTTTTGAAAAACTCCACTACTGTACAAATAATGGAAACATGATTAAAGAAAAATATTTCACAACAGAAGTAGGTTAAGACTTAGCAAGTCTTACATTCCAGTCGTAAATTGGTTGAAACGTTGCAGCGTTTTCTCTAGGAAAAAGTGCATTTGGATTTATATTTTCAATTCCCGTTCGAGTGGCCACTATGGAGAATTTAGAGAAAATGTTTGTTCGGTTAAATAAATTTGGAGGAGTTTGAAATTGTGTCGACCCAGTGGATTGTGTTTGTTGCAAGATGGCATCTATGCGTTGTCCATCATCAGAGACAATTTTGTTCATAACTTGTTGGCTTGTACTTAATAGAATAATATCTGAAAGGGGAATTCGATTGGTGTTAGTGATGTTTGTAGTAATATCGTGTTTAATGCACTTTGTTTTTTTGTTTTGTTTAATATGCAGAATCTTCGCAATCTCGCTCTTTTAGTTGAAAAACTCCTCAAATTGAATGACTCATAAGTCATAAACCACCAATTATTAAGATATAATCGTGCTATACTGTGGAAGTTAGTTTTCCGTTTTCATTCATATACGAAATATAACCGTGAAACAAAAGACAAATAAAATCAAGTGATGGCAGCAAGATAGATAACTAAATTGTTGAAAAACATAAAACATGATATATGAATATCTATAGAACAATGTCAATATACAGATAAATTGCACATCCAACATTGTTGCAGAATGAGGAAAAATTGCACATCCAACATTGTTGCAGAATGAGGAAAAATTGCCCGACAATACAAAATAGAAACGCTAAAGTGTCACAAATGAACAACACCTACACGTAATACATAATACTCATTCCGTTCCTTTTTAACGGTCACTTTTGCAAAAAAATATTTGCTCCTATTTAATTATCCCTTTAAAAATATAAGGTTGTAATTTGTCAATTATACCCTTACTTTTTAAATTAAGCTTACTTACATATTTACTCATAATTACTCCACCACTTTAAAATTGACTTATAAATTCCAATATTTGAGATTGATGTAGCGTGCATATTACTACATACTACATGTTACAACCTAGGGGTGTTCAAACCCAAACCAACCCAATAGAAAACCGCAAACCAAACCAAACCAAATCAAAACCGCAAAAAATCGCATTTGGTTCGGATCCGTTTGAGTCATTCTCTAACAAAACCGTACGGTTTGGTTTGGTTTGCGGTTTGTATTTTTCAAACCGAACTAAACCAAACCAAACCGCATTATATTACAACTCAAACTTCAATTATCCCACATCCAATCCAAAACTCAAACTTAGTATGCCTTAACCTTACAATTAAAAACGATTTTCTCTTACTCATACTTAGGATATCAATTTCAACCTTCTTAAATCTCTCTCAATAGTATCGCACATTCTTCTCATCTTCTTTACCATGTACGTTTCGCTTTTTCTACTCTAATATTTCATCTCTTATGTTCTTTCTTTTTTATCTTTTATGTTACTATTTTCTCTTCCAATTACGTTTTTATCGCACATTTCTTCTCAATCCCGCATCTCATATGTTCTTTTTTTCATCTTCTCTAATCTCTCATCTCATATGTTTTTTATGTTTTATTATAATGTCTTTGATATTATTATATTCTACTATTATATATATGTTTTTTATTCCATTTTTGTCTAATCTAATTTTGTGTATATTGAATGCGAAGTTTTTGTCTAAATATGATAAGTTTTTATGTTATTTAGTAATGTATGAATGACTAAATACAAAGTCACGTTGTTCTCTATAGGTGTATGTATGACTCAATAAAAATATTGTAAAAAACCGAACCAACCGAACCAATCCAAACCGCATTGGTTTGGTTTGGTTTGGTTTTATTTCTAAAAATCAATCGAACCAAACCGAACCGCATGCTTTTTTCTCTTGCGGTTCAGATGATTTTTATCGTCAAAACCGCCCAAACCGCACCGCGAACACCTCTATTACAACCAATGAAATTTCAAGAGGTTCACTTCTAAAAAAACTAAGAGTTTCAATATTTTCTCTCTTTAAATGTGAGCTCTTTAGCCAGAGTTTCTCATGCATGTAATGGAAAAAACAAAAGAATTCATGAAAGAAGAAATAGTGGAGGATTCATTGGGAAAAAATGAAGAAGAATCAATAAAGGATTCATTGGGCAACAATGGAGAAGAAACAATGGAAGACTCATTGGACAACAATGGAGAAGAAATAATAGAAGACTCATTAGACAATAATGGAGAAGAAACAATGGAAGACTCATTGAACAACAATAAAGAGGAAATAGTGGAAGACTCTTTGAACAACAATGAAGAAGAAAGAGATAAATCAATATTGGATTTTTGATTTAAATGAAGAGGCTGAATATGAATTTGACTTGAATAAATTTCCAGAAGAAACAGAATAGTCTTCCCAAACTGCTGAGGAGTTTCATCCAATGATTAGAGAGATGCTAAATTTTTTTTTTCCTAAATTTTATCAAAATCTTTGGAATGTTTAAATCTACGATGTAGAAAGAAGTTCTTTCTTCTTCATAAAAATATTATGGGTAGCTTTTTTGTTTTTCTTTTTGATTTTGAATACAAATGAACGATATTCTTGTTTTTGAAAATTCGGTTGATTTTTAAAGTTATGGGTATGTTAGGTGATTTTGTGTGCACAGAAAAGTTAAATCGGATAACCTAAGCAGCCATTGCACTCCTTGATGTAATCCCAATTCTTGTAAGCAATTGAAATCTGGGTATCTGGTAGATGTGACACTGCGTTGCTGGAAACGAACAAACTGCTCCCGTTGATAGTTACTATCTTCAGTTCGGAAAATAATATTTCCAAATTGCATTTCTTGATTTTGGTTCTCCGCCATTTTGATTTGTAGGTAGAAAAAAAAGGAGAAAGGAAGAGGGGATGAATTTTTTTTGTATAGAATGGTTTTTGGGATGATGTGGTGTAGGAAGAAAAATGTGGTGAAGGTATTTAAAGAAAGAGTTTTGAAATTGGGAGGAGAAGTTGGTGAGAAATAAAAAATTAATGGGGATAAAGAGGTGAATTGAATGGGGGTAACGGTCATGACATGGTTACGAGGCAGCAATGTGTCACGTTCGTGACAGCATAACGGTCAAAAACATTTACGAGAAAGCAAGTTGTCACGTTCGTGATAGCATGCGTGACGGGCGTCATGGGGGTGTTGCGACCGTGACAGCATGCGTTACGCTCGTCACACCTCTGATCATGCAATGGTCAAAACGTTCGTCACGATGCAGGGTGGCAGCATGCATTGGTTAAAATTCGTGACAAGTTTTGTTTTATTATTATTATTAATTTTTTTGAATTGCCATGACCATAAATATCAATGCTACTTTGACTTTATAAATTGTGTCATGGATGCTACTTTACTACACCATAGAATATATATTTTTTCTCTAATAAGCAAAAATACAGGTGGTAGTATATAATATTAGGAGTAATGTATACTTGTACGTGATCAGAAATTTAGCATGTAAGTAGTAGCATACAATATATATCAGCATTGGTAATTTTAGACAGTGCATAAATCAAAATGAAATTTAATTTAACCAATAATGCCAGTAGCTTCATAAAAATAAACATAATGTAATATTTGACTGAAGATAAAATAAAACATGCGAAAAAAATCCTAAGATTAAAAATATTGTCAAACGAAACTATAAATTTCCTAAGACTAAAACTAGTTAACTGCAATTCTTCTAGCCACTTGTAGAATCTCTCGTCGGAGGAGCAAAGGAATTGACACGGTGTAGCAACTTGTGAAATTGATTTGTCATTCTACTCATGTGTTCCATAAATTCATGTCCCATCATAGTTAACTTTTCTCTAATGGCATCTTGTTCTGACATCAAAGCTTGAATAACGGTATTATAATCAGTTCCGGGCATATGATGTCTAAAATCAGGTACTGCCGATTCTGCGGACGGGATAAGATGAGGTGGAGAGGCAACATCATGGTAACCGGTTGGTGTCTGCGGATCGGACTCAACATTAGGAATCTGGTTGTCAAGAATCTCATAATCTTGGATGGTTTCAACAGATCTAACAGGAGAAGGCATTCCATCCAGGTTGTAGAGCCAATTATTTCGGTTATGGACACTAGTCATCGAGCTAGGCATGGTGAATAGGTAAAAAACTTGGTTGTTAATTAATAGTTCAAACTCTTCAGGTCCAAGGTTTCCTATAAACATAGTGTTGAAAAGGAAATTTATATTCATAGGCTGAATACCGCAAAAAGGGTTCAAATCAAGCATGGGTTGACGCAATCCAATAACATTAGCAATCATAGTTATCAATCCCCCTATTTGAATCGGTGCGCGGTCATCTTGAATAAGGAGTTCAAAACTCGCCAACATATAAGTGGCACCATTCACTGGACGATTCTGGGAAGCACAAAATATTATGAAAAGTTCATCACGTGATACTGTGGTAATGTTTGAACTTTTCCCAAAAAGAGTGTGTGCTAGGATCTTGTGGAAATAACGAAAAGCTGGGTTATGTATGTTTCCAGAAAGAAACTCATGTTCCTCGGGTTCGTCATTTCCCGTCAAACTTCCCCAAAAATGCTCAAGCTCTCGATATTCAAAGAGGTCCTCTTGGTTCATAGTGAATGTGTCAAAAGAAGTATGGAACCCTAAGAGGTTAGTAAATTCTCTAATGTTATACTGATACTCCATATTGAACATCCTGAATTGAATGAAACCTCGGTTTATTCCTTTTCCATGGTTCGGTAAATAAATCAGGGAGCTAAGGGATTCTAGAGTTAGCCTCCGGTAAGTAACAAATTGTCTCCGAATAGGAGTGGTTTCCCACCCTATTTGATTCAGCAGATATAGGAGACTATCTCTTAGCCCAAGTACGGTCATTGCACAATCATCAACATAAAAATTTGGATGCATCTCTCTCTCAGCAAGTTCTTCAAATTTTTGTCTCTGAGCTCTCCCTCGGAAATTAATACCCATGTGATCAATATGTGCCATCAGGTCAGTGTTAACTAAAGAAAAGAAAAACAAGAATTTTAGTCAGGATTTGGCCAGATGCCGAAAGAAGAAAAGAAGAAAAATTTAATAAAATAAAGAAAATGAAGAATGAAAACTGAATAAAATCAAAAGAATAATCAAAGAAAAATAAAAATTTGTGGGTTGTCTCCCACGAAGCGCTTTGTTTAATGTCGCAAGCTCGATAGAAAACTATTAAATGTTAATCTATTAATTTTGGAGACAATACATCTAAGTGCAGGACTTGCGAGTCTTCATTGTTTTCAGCATAATGATAATGTTTTAGACGCTGCCCGTTTACGATAAATGATTCAATAGATTTTCCTTTAATTTCTACAACCCCACTAGAAAAGACATTAGTGACTTTGAAAGGGCCAGACCACCTAGAGCGTAGTTTTCTTGGGAATAACTTAAGTCTAGAGTTAAACAATAGGACTACATCGCCTTGTTTGAAAGTTTTCCTTGATATACGTTTATCATGCCATTTTTTCGTTCTTTCCTTGTAGATTTTAGCATTTTCGTATGCATCTTGTCTAAGTTCCTCTAATTCGTTTATATATAGAATTCGCTTTTCACCGGCGGCCTTATAGTTTAAATTTAAATTTTTAATAGCCCAATAGACCTTATGTTCTAACTCCACTGGGAGGTGACACGATTTACCATAAATAAGCTTAAATGGGGTTGTTCCTATGAGAGTTTTGTAAGCGGTTCGGTATGCCCATAAAGCTTCGGGTAATTTTGACGACCAGTCTTTCCTCGATGTAGCGACAATTTTTTCCAATATCTGTTTAATTTCTCTATTAGACACTTCCACTTGTCCACTAGTTTGAGGATGGTAAGGTGTTGCTACTCGATGTTTTACACCATACTTAAACAATAATTTTTCGAGTATTTTAGATATGAAATGAGATCCACCGTCATTGATGACTATTCTTGTGACACCAAATCTTGGAAAGATTATATTCTTAAAGAGTTTAATTACTACTCGTGTGTCGTTTGTTGGAGAAGCTATAGCCTCAATCCATTTTGATACGTAGTCAACCGCTACGAGTATGTACTTGTTACCAAAAGAAGGTGGAAAAGGTCCCATGAAATCTATTCCCCACACATCGAAAATTTCTACTTCCAAAATGCCTTTTTGTGGCATTTCGTCACGTCTAGATATGTTTCCTGTGCGTTGACACCTATCGCATTTCTTGACAGCGGTATGTACATCCTTCCATATGTTTGGCCAATAAAGACCGGCTTGTAGGATTTTAGAGCAGGTTTTGGATGTACTTACATGTCCACCATAAGGAGCGGAATGACAATGTTAGATTATACTTTCTACCTCTTCTTCAGGTATACAGCGACGGAAAATACCATCGGAGCCTCTTTTGAAAAGTAAAGGGTCGTCCCAGTAATAATGTTTTATGTGATGGAAGAACCGTTTCTTTTGTTGGTAGGATAAATCAAGTGGAACCACTCCGGCGGCTAAATAATTGACAAAATCAGCGTACCATGGTGTAACGCATACAGCCAAGGTGGTCTCTACCTGTTTGTCAGCTCTATTTTCTTCCAAATTAGCTATAAGTTTATCGTACTAGAAATCATCGTTGATCGATGTTCTTTCCGGTTCCAGGTTTTCGAGTCTAGAGAGGTGATCTGCTACTACGTTTTCAGTTCCTTTTTTATCTTTGATTTCCAAATCAAATTCTTGTAGCAACAAGATCCACCTTAGGAGTCTAGGTTTAGCGTCCTTTTTTGTTAAGAGGTACTTAATGGCAGCGTGATCAGTGTAAACGATTATTTTAGCTCCGACCAAGTAGGAACGAAATTTATCTAGTGCAAATACTAATGCTAAAAGTTCTTTCTCGGTCGTGGCGTAATTCATTTGCGCTTCATCTAGAGTTCTACTCGCATAATATATGACGTGAAGTTTTTTATCCTTTCGTTGTCCTAAAACAGCGCCTACGGCGTAGTCACTTGCGTCACACATTATTTTGAAAGGTTTATTCCAATCCGGGGTCTGCATTATGGGCGCGGAGATCAATGCTTGTTTAAGTGTTTGAAATGCTTCTAAACATTTATTGTCGAAGATGAATTCAACGTCTTTCATTAATAATTCGGTTAAAGGTTTAGTTATTTTAGAGAAATCTTTAATGAATCGTCGGTAAAAACCGGCATGTCCTAAGAAGCTTCGTATTTCCCTCACCGTTTTCGGAGGTTGAAGGTTTTCGATTACTTATATTTTGGCTTTGTCTACTTCAATTCCTCTATTTGATATGATGTGTCCTAAAACAATTCCTTCTTGTACCATAAAGTGACATTTTCCCAATTAAGTACTAGGTTTACTTTTACACATCGTTCTAGAACTCTTTCTAGGTTTTCAAGACATTCTTCGAAACTTTGCCCGTATACGGAAAAGTCATCCATAAAGACTTCCATGATGTTTTCGAGAAAATCGGCGAATATTGCCATCATGCACCTTTGGAAAGTTGCAGGAGCATTGCACAAGCCAAACGGCATTCGTCGATAAGCGAAGGTACCAAAAGGACATGTGAACTTTGTCTTTTCTTGGTCATCAGGATGAATTGGTATTTGAAAGAAACCTGAGTAACCGTCCAGATAGCAGAAATGAGAATGCTTGGCTAGTCGTTCTAACATCTGGTCTATGAATGGTAAAGGAAAATGATCTTTTCGGGTTGCTTTGTTTAGCTTTCTATAATCAATGCACATTCTCCATCCCGATTCAATTTGTTTGGTTATAGTTTCTCCTTTTTCATTTTCAATCACTGTTATACCTCCTTTCTTTGGTACTACGTGTACAAGACTAACCCATTTGCTATCGGATATAGGATATATGATACCTGCCTCTAATAACTTTGTTACTTCCTTCTTCACTACCTCACTCATGATTGGGTTTAGTCTCCTCTGATGTTCCCTAGAAGTCTTACAGTCTTCTTCTAGCATGATGCGGTGCATACAAATAGAAGGACTTATCCCTTTAAGATCGGTGATGTTGTATCCTAATGCGGTTGGATATTTTCTTAAGATATGCAGGAATTTTTCGGTTTCAAGTTTTCCTAGGTCTGCATTGACTATTACTGGTCGTTCAAGTTCTAAGTCTAGGAATTCATATCTCAGATTTTTGGGAAGTGTTTTCAGGTCGAGGGTTGGTTTCTTAAGGCATTGCGTAGGATCTGATGTTATTTCTAAACATTGGTTCAGTCTGTCTTCTACACGATAGTCGGACAAATCGTCATTTTCGAATTCTGTTTCTTTTATGCATTCATCGATGATATCCATGAAGTAACATGTGTCTTCTATCGCAGGTGCTTTCAAAAATTGGGAAAGAATAAACTCAATTTTCTCTTCTCCTACTTCGAAAGTGAGTCGTCCTCGTTTTACGTCTATGATAGCACCGACAGTTGCTAAGAACCCCTTCCCAATATAATGGGGGTAACTTCATCTTCTCTTATGTCCATAATTATAAAATCGATGGGAATGTAGAATTGACCTATGCGTACGGGAACGTTTTCAAGAATTCCTACGGGATATTTAACGGAACGATCTGCTAATTGCACAGACATTTTAGTTGGTCTTAATTCTCCCATTTCAAGTTTCTTGCATATGGACAAGGGCATAACACTGATACCGACTCCTAAATCGCATAAAGCTTTGTCTATGACAAATTTTCCTATATGACAGGGTATAGAAAAACTACCAGGATCTTTAAGTTTAGGAGGCATATTTTGGATTATTGCGCTACACTCAGTAGTGAGTGTAATGGTTTCGTTATCTTCAAGTTTCTTTTTATTAGATAAAATTTCTTTTAAGAACTTAGCATATGAGGGCATTTGTGTAATAGCTTCTGTAAAAGGAATTGTGATGTTTAATTGTTTCAGTAGGTCAACAAATTTTTTAAATTGGCCCGCGTTTGTGGTTTTAATTAGCCTTTGAGGATAAGGGATAGGTGGTTTGTAAGGTGGTGGAGGTACATAAGGTTCTTTTTCTCTACGGTTTCCTTATTACACTATTCCTTTTCCTTAGGTTTACCTTCTTCCTCAGTTGACTTTTTATAGTTTTGGTTCTCAATCCTTGGGTCAGATGGTCCTTCTACCTATGTACCACTTCGTAATATAATTGCATGAGCGTGGCCTTTCGGATTAGGTTGTGGCTGTCCAGGAAATGTACCAGTTGGGGCAGCAGTAGACGCTTGTTATGGAGCTACTTGCGAGATTTGTGTTTCAAGCATTTTGTTATGGGTAGCCAGGGCATTTACTTTACTTGCTAGTTGTTTAATCTGTTCGCTAGTGTGTACATTCTGGTTTAAGAACTCTTTATTGGTTTGCTGTTGAGAAGCTATGAAGTTCTCCATCATGATTTCCAAGTTGGATTTCCTAGGAACGTTTTTGTTAGGTGTAGATGGGGTCGGCTTTTGATATCCAGGTGGTACAGCTGGAGCTTGACTTGGTGCGTATAAAGCGTTGTTACTTTTATACGAGAAATTAGGATGGTTCTTCCAGTTTGAGTTATAGGTATTCGAGTAAGGATTTCCTTGAGCATAGTTCACCTGATCTGTTTGAATTCCTGTTAGGAGTTGATAATCTGTAGGAGTGTGACCTTGAATTCTACAGACCTCGCAATTTTGAGTTACGGCAACCACGGTGGCTGGAGGTGATACATTTAAACTTTCAATTTTCTGGGCAAGAGCATCCACTTTTGCATTAACATGATCAAGGCTACTTATCTCGTATGTAACACCCTTCTAAATACCCCAAATTATTATACTTAAAATAACAATATTTTCATCAGAGTAATTATGCCCCGAAGGGTGTCACACAAACATTTCACCACATTCATCAGATTATCCTGTCATGCTCATTCATTTAATTAAAATAAGATTCTTTGCATAATTCGCAGCGGAATAAATTCAACATCAATGTAAAACATGTAACACGATACATGTAAATCATTCAACAACCAATATCAACTTAGTTAAAACATCCCCTCCCGATGTTACATCTATCAGAGCATGACCCATAAGAAACTACTCTAGACTCCAAGCATTAGCTTCTAATCAACTCACTTCTCGTTACCTGAAAAATAGGCGTAAGGGTGAGTTCCTCAATCAATATAATAAGCATTATAGAACAACATGTAATGCCAAGTAATTAACACATTAATTCACCCTAATTAGACTACGCATTCAGCAACAGTAATATCCATTCAAACATCATACTCAACAGTACAATTCTCCATCATATTCAATCATTAACAACACAACACACAACACACATATGATACTGGAATACATCCAATCATATCATATGCCACACATTCATTATGCAATGAGACTCTATGCATGCGGTACCGACTATTTGTGAACATATAGTTCAACCTCACCGTCCAAATCCAGGCACGGCTACCAAGCTCACTAGTCCCACTCATTTGAGACATAGTGACTCACTCACTAATTCCTCACCATGGGAATTAGCTACCACCCCAAATGGGCCATGAAATGCACGCTACTCACCTAGCATGCAAACAATCAACAACAGTCCAAAAATGACTAAACTCACTAATTCCTCACCATGGGAATTAGCTACCACCCGAAGGCCACAATATGCATGCTAATCACCTAGCAATGCAACATCAACAATAATCAAGAATAGACACATGCTCACACTCTAAGCCATAATACAGTCTATTCACAAATGTATACATTCACATCATCATGTATACCATCACACATTATCAACATAATTAATCACAAAAGCATATCATATCATGCCACATAATCAAACACAGTATTAGCCCGCTCTACTAATACCTATACCACTCAAAACAACGGGAAATGATCCCTACAACATCATATCTCAGCTAAGTACATCACTCAGCCTAAACAACCAAAAACTGCACAACAACAGTTCAGGAAAATCCCAACTCTGCCCATACGCGTACTGCCCATGCCATACGCGTATTGCCCAAACCTGGCCAACTCCATACGCGTAATGCCTACTCTCTTACGCGTATTGCGCATTTCCTCGCCCAACTCATACGCGTACCACCTATCCCATACGCGTACGCTACGCGTAACAACTTCCCATTACGCGTACCAACAGAGACCAATTCACGTTCAAAATGCCATCTTTTCCACCCATACGCGTAAGGCTTCCCCCCATACGCGTACCAACATCTCATACGCGTATTGCCTAGTGCCATACGCGTATGACCAGAGACCAGAGCTCTCAGATCTGCAATGGCTTTCTCTACTACGAGACCTATCCGATTCAACCTTCTACAGTCCAAATTTCACACACAATTCATTCATATCATCTAACACGAATCATACACTTTCGATTTCACAATTTTCTAACCTTTCTACCTCTAATTCCTACGAATTTCGTCAATTATAATCAAATTTTCGTTCATCTCAAAAGTTCCACAATTCAGCATATATCATCCAATCAGAGGTAAAACAAATGGTCTATTACTACCCAGTACATATCATCCCATAATACCCGTTAATTGATGATAAACCCCCCTTACCTGAGTAAATCCGGCAAATTCTGCAACTTCAAGCTCTTCCTCTTCTCTTGCTCTGCCTTTTGCCCTTTTTCCTCTTTCAACCGCTTCTCTCTGTTTTCCTTTTCACGTGAAAACCCTTTTTACCAAAAATGGGACTTTTTATTATTCCAACTTATTTTTATTCCAATAATTATTATTCCAAAATAATAATAATAATAATTCAAACTTCCAATTATTCAATTAAATTAATAAATAAAATATTAATTTAAATTAAATAATTATCTTATTTTAATTGGGGTGTTACAACTCTCCCCCACTAAAAGAGTTTTCGTCCTCGAAAACATACCTCAATCGAACAACTCCGGATAAGACTCCTTCATCTGGCTCTCCAGTTCCCAAGTCACATTGCCACCTGCTGGTCCTCCCCAAGCTACCTTCACCAAGGCAATCTCTTTACCCCGCAATTGCTTCCACTCTCGATCCTCGATCCTCATAGGTGATGTTTCAACAGTCAGGTTATCTCTCACCTGTACATCATCTACTTGGACCACATGCGACGGATCATGAATGTACCTCCTCAACTGAGACACATGAAAGACATCATGCAAATTCGCAAGCGACGGCGGTAAAGCGATACGATAGGCTACCTCTCCTATCCTCTCCAAAATCTGATAAGGACCAATAAATCGAGGTGTCAACTTCTTCGACTTCAAAGCTCGACCAACACCCGTTATCGGAGTAACACGAAGAAACACATGGTCTCCCTCTTGAAACTCAAGTGACTTCCTTCTCTTGTCATGATAACTTTTCTGACGACTCTGAGCAATCCTCATCTTCTCCTGAATCATCTTAATCTTTTCGGTAGTTTGTTGAACAATCTCCGGTCCAACCACAGCACTCTCACCGGACTCATACCAACACAAAGGTGTCCGACATCTCCTACCATACAAAGCTTCAAACGGTGCCATACCAATACTCGAGTGAAAACTATTGTTGTAGGTAAACTCAATCAAAGGCAAATAACAATCCCAAGCACCTCCTTTTTCCAAAACACAAGCTCTCAAAAGATCCTCCAATGACTGAATCGTCCTCTCAGTCTGACCATCAGTCTGCGGATGATATGCAGAACTCAATCTCAGTTTAGTTCCCAAAGCCCTCTGCAAACCTTCCCAGAACTTCGATGTAAATCTAGGATCTCTGTCCGAAACAATACTCGACGGAATACCATGCAAACTTACAATTTTCTCAATATACAACTCGGCTAATCTCTCTAACGGATAATCCATTCTGATCGGGATGAAATGAGCCGACTTCGTCAATCTGTCAACAATCACCCAAATAGCCTCAAAATTCTTACTTGTCCTCGGCAAACCAGAAACAAAATCCATACTGATACTATCCCACTTCCACTCTGGAATAGCCAACGGTTGCATTAGCCCAGACGGCTTCTGATGCTCAATCTTCGACTTCTGACAAGTCAAACAGGAATAAACAAAACTCGCAATTTCTTTCTTCATTCCCGGCCACCAAAATAGCTTCTTCAAATCATGATACATCTTCGTAGCTCCAGGATGGATACTCAAACCACTATGATGTTCTTCCTCCAGAATACTCTTCTTAAGCTCAGTAACATCCGGAATACACACCCGACTACCAAATCTCAAAACACCATTCTCATCAACTCTGAATTCACCACCTTGACTTTGATTCACTAAAGTCAACTTATCAACCAAAAGCATATCAGATCTCTGACCTTCTCTGATCTCCTCCAGAATGCCACTTGTTAATCTCAACATTCCCAATTTAACACTATTGTGAGTACTCTCACCCACCAAACTCAAGTCTCTAAACTGCTCAATTAAATCCAATTCCTTAACCATTAACATAGACATGTGTAATGATTTTCGACTCAATGCATCAGCCACTACATTTGCTTTACCCGGATGGTAATTCAAACCAAAATCATAATCCTTCAGAAACTCTAACCATCTCCTCTGTCTCATATTCAGCTCTTTCTGATCAAACAAATACTTTAAACTCTTATGGTCACTGAAAACTTCAAATCTTGACCCATACAAGTAATGCCTCCATAACTTCAGAACAAATACCACAGCTGCCAACTCTAAATCATGCGTCGGATAGTTCCTTTCATGAACCCTCAACTGTCTCGAAGCATAGGCTATAACCTGCTTATTCTGCATCAACACACCACCTAAACCCAACAACGAAGCATCACAGTAAACCTCAAATGGTTCCGACGAACTCGGTAATATCAGAATAGGAGCAGTAGTCAACCTTCTCTTTAACTCTTGGAAACCTTCTTCACATTTCGAATACACCAAAATGTCATCAATAAACACCACAACAAACTGATCTAGATACGGATGGAAAATCCTATTCATATACTCCATAAATACTCCAGGCGCATTAGTCACACCAAAAGGCATCACAGAATACTCATAATGTCCATACCTTGTTCTGAAAGCAGTCTTCTGAATATCCTCAGTTTTCACCCGTATCTGATGATACCCAGATCTCAAATCTATTTTGCTGAACACACTCGCACCAACCAACTGATCCATCAAGTCATCAATCCTCGGCAAAGGATACCGATTCTTGATCGTCACTTTATTCAGTTGCCTATAGTCCACACACAACCTCATAGTACCTTCTTTCTTCTTAACCAACAACACTGGTGCACCCCACGGTGACACACTCGGACGAATAAATTTCTTATCCAACAGATCTTCCAACTGACTCTTCAATTCAGCTAACTCAACAGCAGACATACGGTACGGAGCCATCGATATCGGTCTAGTACCAGGTACCAAATCAATCGAGAACTCAACTTCACGCTCTGGTGGCAATTCATTCACCTCTTCCGGAAACACATCAGGAAAATCACACACCACTGCTAGATCACCAATCACCAGTTTATCTTTAGCCTCCAAAGTCGCTAACAGCATAAACAACTCTGCCCCATCTGCCACTTCCTCATTCACCTGCCTTGCAGATAGAAACAAACTCTCTCCTTCCTCAATCTCAGGAAATATTACAGTCTTATCAAAACAGTTGATAGAAACCCGGTTAAACACCAACCAGTTCATACCCAGAATAACATCAATCTGCACTAACGGAAGACACACAAGGTCTATCCCAAAGTCTCTTCCAAAAATATTCAAAGGACAACTCAAACAAACCGAAGTAGTAGTCACTGAACCCTTCGCAGGAGTATCAATCACCATACTACCAAGCATCTCAGATATCTCTAACTTAAGTTTCACAGCACAATCCAAAGATATAAAAGAATGAGTCGCACCTGTGTCAATAATAGCCACAAGAGGAAAGCCATTAATATAACACGTACCTCGGATCAAACGGTCATCTGCAAAAGTCTCAGAACCTGATAAAGCAAAAACCTTGCCTCCTGACTGATTCTCTTTCTTCGGCTTAGGACACTGTGGACTGATATGACCCAACTCTCCACAGTTGAAACAAGTCACAGTCTTCAACCGGCAGTCTGCAGCCAAATGACCACCCTTGCCACACTTAAAACATTTCTTCTCATTACTGGTACACTCGTGGATACGATGCCCAGCCTGACCACATCTGTAACACTTAGCAGGAGCACTAGAATCTCCCCCACTAGGCCTCTTCATCCCACTCTGCCTCTGAAAACCTTTGCCCGCTGCATACGGTTTTCCAAGATCAACCTGATTCTTACCCTTCCTATCAACCCTCTGCTGATAGCTCTCTGCTCTGGCTTTGGAATCCTGTTCAAAAATCCTGCAACAGTCAACCAAATCAGAAAACACTCTAATCCTTTGATATCCAATAGCCTGCTTGATCTCGGGACGCAACCCGTTCTCAAACTTCACACACTTTGAAAATTCTCCAGCAGCCTCACTATAGGGAGTATAATACTTTGACAGCTCTGTGAACTTAGCAGCATACTCAGTTACAGACCTGTTACCCTGTTTCAATTCCAAAAACTCTATCTCCTTCTTTCCTCTGACATCCTCGGGAAAATACTTCCTCAGGAATCTCTCTCTGAACACCGCCCAAGAAATCTCAGCATTTCCAGCAGTTTCCAACTCAGTGCGGGTAGCAACCCACCAATCATCAGCTTCTTCTGACAGCATATGTGTACCGAACCTGACCTTCTGATTCTCAGCACACTCAGTTACTCTAAAGATCCTCTCTATCTCCTTCAACCACTTCTGAGCACCATCTGGATCGTATGCTCCTTTGAACATTGGAGGATTGTTCTTCTGGAACTCACTCAACTGACGAGCAGCTCCCATTCCCATAACATTCTGATTTCCTCCAAGTACTCCAGCTAGCATACCCAGAGCCTCAGCAATTACAGCATCATCTCTACCTCTTCCAGCCATCTCTATTCTGAAAACCCAAACAACTAAAACAAATAAGTACTGATAGGGTTACACAACACCTATCCCGTACAGGGGAAACAGAATAATTACGACTCGACTCGACCGACTATGCTCTGATACCACTAATGTAACACCCTTCTAAATACCCCAAATTATTATACTTAAAATAACAATATTTTCATCAGAGTAATTATGCCCCGAAGGGTGTCACACAAACATTTCACCACATTCATCAGATTATCCTGTCATGCTCATTCATTTAATTAAAATAAGATTCTTTGCATAATTCGCAGCGGAATAAATTCAACATCAATGTAAAACATGTAACACGATACATGTAAATCATTCAACAACCAATATCAACTTAGTTAAAACATCCCCTCCCGATGTTACATCTATCAGAGCATGACCCATAAGAAACTACTCTAGACTCCAAGCATTAGCTTCTAATCAACTCACTTCTCGTTACCTGAAAAATAGGCGTAAGGGTGAGTTCCTCAATCAATATAATAAGCATTATAGAACAACATGTAATGCCAAGTAATTAACACATTAATTCACCCTAATTAGACTACGCATTCAGCAACAGTAATATCCATTCAAACATCATACTCAACAGTACAATTCTCCATCATATTCAATCATTAACAACACAACACACAACACACATATGATACTGGAATACATCCAATCATATCATATGCCACACATTCATTATGCAATGAGACTCTATGCATGCGGTACCGACTATTTGTGAACATATAGTTCAACCTCACCGTCCAAATCCAGGCACGGCTACCAAGCTCACTAGTCCCACTCATTTGAGACATAGTGACTCACTCACTAATTCCTCACCATGGGAATTAGCTACCACCCCAAATGGGCCATGAAATGCACGCTACTCACCTAGCATGCAAACAATCAACAACAGTCCAAAAATGACTAAACTCACTAATTCCTCACCATGGGAATTAGCTACCACCCGAAGGCCACAATATGCATGCTAATCACCTAGCAATGCAACATCAACAATAATCAAGAATAGACACATGCTCACACTCTAAGCCATAATACAGTCTATTCACAAATGTATACATTCACATCATCATGTATACCATCACACATTATCAACATAATTAATCACAAAAGCATATCATATCATGCCACATAATCAAACACAGTATTAGCCCGCTCTACTAATACCTATACCACTCAAAACAACGGGAAATGATCCCTACAACATCATATCTCAGCTAAGTACATCACTCAGCCTAAACAACCAAAAACTGCACAACAACAGTTCAGGAAAATCCCAACTCTGCCCATACGCGTACTGCCCATGCCATACGCGTATTGCCCAAACCTGGCCAACTCCATACGCGTAATGCCTACTCTCTTACGCGTATTGCGCATTTCCTCGCCCAACTCATACGCGTACCACCTATCCCATACGCGTACGCTACGCGTAACAACTTCCCATTACGCGTACCAACAGAGACCAATTCACGTTCAAAATGCCATCTTTTCCACCCATACGCGTAAGGCTTCCCCCCATACGCGTACCAACATCTCATACGCGTATTGCCTAGTGCCATACGCGTATGACCAGAGACCAGAGCTCTCAGATCTGCAATGGCTTTCTCTGCTACGAGACCTATCCGATTCAACCTTCTACAGTCCAAATTTCACACACAATTCATTCATATCATCTAACACGAATCATACACTTTCGATTTCACAATTTTCTAACCTTTCTACCTCTAATTCCTACGAATTTCGTCAATTATAATCAAATTTTCGTTCATCTCAAAAGTTCCACAATTCAGCATATATCATCCAATCAGAGGTAAAACAAATGGTCTATTACTACCCAGTACATATCATCCCATAATACCCGTTAATTGATGATAAACCCCCCTTACCTGAGTAAATCCGGCAAATTCTGCAACTTCAAGCTCTTCCTCTTCTCTTGCTCTGCCTTTTGCCCTTTTTCCTCTTTCAACCGCTTCTCTCTGTTTTCCTTTTCACGTGAAAACCCTTTTTACCAAAAATGGGACTTTTTATTATTCCAACTTATTTTTATTCCAATAATTATTATTCCAAAATAATAATAATAATAATTCAAACTTCCAATTATTCAATTAAATTAATAAATAAAATATTAATTTAAATTAAATAATTATCTTATTTTAATTGGGGTGTTACATCGTACATGCCACCTTTTGTTTGAGGTTTTTCTACCACTGTTCGGTCGCTTCCCCACTGATAATGATTTTGGGCCATGCTCTCGATAAGTTGATAAGCGTCGGTGTAAGGTTTATCCATAAGCGCACCACCGGCGGCGGCGTCTATTGTTAACCTTGTATTGTACAAGAGACCATTGTAGAAGGTGTGAATTACTAACCAGTCCTCTAAACCATGGTGTGGGCAAAATCTCATCATGTCCTTGTATCTTTCCCATGCTTCGAAAAGAGATTCGTTATCTTTTTGCTTAAATCCATTTATCTGAGCTCTCAACATAGCTGTTTTGCTTGGAGGAAAATATCGGGCAAGAAAGACTTTCTTCAACTCATTCCATGTGGTGACTGAGTTGGAAGGAAGAGACTGAAGCCATCTTCTAGCTTTATCTCTTAACGAGAAAGGAAAGAGACGAAGTCGAATTGCCTATGAAGTGACACCATTAGCTTTAACAGTGTCAGCGTATTGGACAAATACGGATAAATGAAGGTTTGGATCCTCGGTAGGATTTCCAGAAAATTGATTCTGTTGCACTGCCTGCAACAGCGAAGGTTTAAGTTCGAAGTTGTTCGCTTCGATTGCGGGTGGAGCAATACTCGAATGCAGCTCATCCTGCGATGGAGCAGCGTAATCTCGAAGAGCACGAGCTGGTTCGGCCATCGCTGGTATCGTTAAAGGAAGGAGATTTTTGAGATCAGGAACTTCGATTGGAGGAAGATTGTTTCTAGCACGATACTCCCGAATTCGTCGTAATAATCGGTGATATTGTTCAACGCCGTTGATTTTTAAGTAGTACGACTCGCCTTGTGAGCGAGTGTGTGGCATACAAATCAACGAAAAAGGGAAAAAAAATAAAAATTTCCTTAGTCTCTACAGCGTAACAGAAGAGTTACGATATCGACTAAATAAAAGTCCCCGACAACGGCGCCAAAAACTTGGTCGCGACTTTATGAGTCTATCGGGGTACTAACTGCAAGCGCACAGTCTAATCGCGTAGTTTTAAAAGATATCGATCCCACAGGGACTTAATGAATCGATCTACCATTTTTCTAGGGTTACTGCGTAAAGCTAAGGCGGATGATACTTTAATGATTAGGGGAGAAAAGTAAAACTAAATTTGGATCTAGATAAAATATCAAATAATATGGATATCAGTATGTAGTTCGTCGTATTTGGGGAATCAAATCTTCGTTGGTCTTTTTCTTAATTTTAAAATAAGTCTTTTCAGTAGACACTATTAATTAAAAGTCTTTTCCTCAAACTCTCGCTCTGTTGAATTAGACTATGACTTTATATTTTAACGTACGCTCTCATTATTTCGTTAAGTCTAAAATCACTTTTGAAAATAATAGAATCTATAGAAACTCCTTTTGAGAAAATACTAACCATTTAAACGCCCTCGTCTTAAACTCTTGCTCTGTTGACTTAGATTATATGATTAAACTTAAATGCTTAACTCTCGTCCTCACATTTAACGTTTAAAAATAATTTTTGAAAATAATTAGAATTTAATTAACCTTAAAAATTGCTTTCGCCCTGATTTAAAGTTAATGTTCAATTTACACTGTCCAGTTAAAAACTCAAACCGTCGTTCTATTGATTTTAACTTCTTTATGTCTTTTACTCTCGTACAAAAACCTTGGCATTAACTTTGTAAATTGAGACCAGAAAAGAAGTGACTATATTCTGAAATAAATTTAAACCAACTCAATTTGGATTCCTTTATTCCGCTTACTTTACATACCGATATCTAAATTAATTAGCCAGACATGAT
Organism: Lathyrus oleraceus; assembly: GCF_024323335.1. Classification (NCBI taxonomy): domain Eukaryota; kingdom Viridiplantae; phylum Streptophyta; class Magnoliopsida; order Fabales; family Fabaceae; genus Lathyrus; species Lathyrus oleraceus. The sequence continues at coordinate 416,796,306 of NC_066581.1, read as the reverse complement.
GAACATGCATAAACAATAATCATGCATAAATACGACCATATCAAACAAACAACATATATAAACAGCGGAACAAAGCATATGTAAATTAAAACGATAAATCAATTAATTAATGAACCTGGAAAAATACTAGAAATCTGGATTTTATCTCCTACGCTTCGGTGCTCGAACACTCCACCACAAGTCGGTTGGATTTATTATTCACAATTCTCGATCAGATAGGAAAGTAAAAACAAGGAAATAAAATACTATGATCTAACGTAAGGTTAGATCCAGTAAAAATTACACAATAGTTTCCGGTGTAGAAACTATCGTGAGAAAGTAAATTGTATGCTTCAGAAATTAAACTAGAAAAAAAAAGAAATAAATTGCTTGAAAAATTAGAATGTTGGAGAAATTGTACGGAGAAGAGAGAGCTTTAATTGGATTTTGTGAGGTTTATTTATATTAACCTCCCAAGATAACCGTCTCCTAGAATGTGTCTTCAGTATGGTTCAAAGCGTCTCCGAGTGCATGAGAGAATTTAGGGGAAACCGTCCACTCAGTCACGCACGTAAAGCCCAAAATATAGGAGTGGAATGTGTGATGTCCGTCACACTATGTGTTACGGTCATAACACTAGGTCTTAGGACGTGGCGATCGGCACGTGCTTGTTGCGGTCGTGACAACAATTTTTTTGTTCCAAACGTGGGCTGGGCTTTGGTGCTTCAGCTTGCTGCATTTCCTAGAAAACCTTCTTTTTGCACCCCTTTTCTTTCTTTTTCACATGTGCTTTAAATAATGATACCTGAAATAAATAATAAGAAAATGCCGAGTAATATCGAATAATATAAAATAAATTGAATCAAATAACGATATAATTTAATTAAATCAAGTCTAAAAATGTGATATAGTTTCATGTTATCATTAAACATCCAGCAGGTACAAGATATCTTATGTTAAGACATCACATGTGACAACTTGTGAACACTCTTGGTTTTACCAAAATTGCTGCCAACACCTAGAACCAACAAAAGTAGCAACCTCAAAAACAGTAGGTTGGTTGTGAAGGAGAAGAGCGATCCAAAATGCAGCGGAATTAAAAAAAATCTCCTTTAGTGATCCTTACGAATGGGCATGATCAGTGATAGAAACGTTACCTCTTGTGACAATTGAAACCTTTAATGCAGATCTACGGAGCGATCACGAACGTTGAATGGTGACAACGCCTCTACTAAGTCCACACGAACATATTACTTCAATCTCAGTGCTAGTTGCTACGAATGAAGGCTTTGAGTGAGAGAGAGAGAGAAACAAAATTACAACTGCACAAATGCTTCTGCACAAGGGTTCTATTTATAGAACCACTTGTGTGGGTTGCAAGCTAAAAACCCCACTTAAGTGTATGTGACCCATATCTTATGATATGCCAAAATCACTTAAGCGCGTGGTACCTTACCATATTTCGTATTCTACTTAAGTACACCGTATCTTACGATGTTTTACAATTCACTTAAGTGCACCGTGTAACACCCTTCTAAAATACCCCAAATGTTTAATAATAAAGCAACAACAATTAAATCATACATATCAGAGTAATCATGCATCTCAAGGGTGTCACATAACAACTTCTTCACAAAAGTCAACATAAAATCAGTCATGCTCAATTTTATTCAGCATAAAACTTCTTTAACAATACGCAGCGGATAAAATATTTCAACATCTGTAATTCATCAAAATTAACATTTATTCAACAATTCAAACATCCCGTCCCGATGTTACATCTATCAGAGCATGACCCTCTAACCACACTAGACTTCAAGCACTAGCTTCTATTCGACTCACTGCTCGTTACCTGAAAAATATAGCTGTAAGGGTGAGTTCCTCAATCGATATAACAAATATTATAATTTATCATGTTATGTTAAGTAATTCTACACGTTAATCACCCTAATTATATCATGCATTAGGCAACGGCACAGTCAACTCAATTATCATATTCAACCACAACGTAAGGGCAACTCAATAACAACATAAAATGCAACTCGATGAGACTCGACTCTTCATGCATGTGGTACCATTTGGAGTAAAACTCCCAACTTAAAATCACTGCCAGTTTAGTGGGCATCAAGGCATAAGCCTTCAACTTTCAACTTAAAATTTTGCCAATCCAGGCCAACGTGGTGTGAGCAAAAGCCCCATAATTTTGCCAATCCAGGCCAACGTGGTGTGAGCAAAAGCCCCATAATTTTGCCAATCCAGGCCAACGTGGTGTGAGACAAAGCTCCGACTTAATGCATATGAATGTATATGGCATGTACGACTTGCAACCTTAACAACATAATAGCAACAGCAACACAACAGCTTTTTCAACAACAACAACTTAAAATCAACGTTGGCTCATCAGCCTACTACTCAGTATTTTCAACGAAACAACTTATATTCAACTTTGGCTCATCAGCCTACAACTCAGAGTTTTCAATAAAACAACTTATCACATATTTGCATCAACATTTCACAACATAAAACCCAACAAAATTATTCCTCACGATTAGCTACAATGGTTCAATCACTAATCACATTTACAACATAAAAAGATTAACTATTTTCCACTCTGCAAAGACTCTGCTCAACTGGAGGGAGTCGGCGCAAAGGCCCCTTGCGTCGACGCATGGGGTCGACGCTTAACTCACGGGTCGGCGCCAAAATGCCTTGTGTCGACGCATGCAGTCGGCGCATGTCCCACGGGTCAGCGCACGCCGACCCTATGGTCGACCGCTCGCGCGCCGACTCAGTTTTTCTGAGTTATTCCAAAGTTCTGTTAGCTTCACGCAGATCAGGTTTTCCGGCCGCTTCCGCATCTAAACCCTTTCTAAGAAAACCTAATTTGTCTCTAATTTAGTAGTGCCGAATCAAGTTTTTAATCGGGATTCGTGCCATAGTCTAACATTTACGACCCACACAGCTATCAATTCAATTTACAGTTTTTAACACGGTTTATTCAACGTCAATTTCAGCATATACAGTCCCAATTAGGGTTAATTTAACGGCTTATCACTACCCATGACATGTTAATCTATAATACCCATTAACCGACGATAAACCCCCCTTACCTGAGATAATCCGGCAATTCTCTAAGCTTTAGCTTTTCCGTTCCTCAACCGTGCTTTTCGGCTCTTTGCCCTTTTTCCTCTTCTCTGCAGCTTCTCTGAGTTTCACGTGAAATCTCTTCTGTTCCAAAATATGAAACCCTTTCTTTATTCCCACATATATATATATTCCAATTATTATTATTCCAAAATAATAATAATAATAATAATAATAATAATAATCCAATAATCCAATTTATTTAATTAAATTAATAATTATATTATCAACTTAATTAAATAATTCTTTTTTCTTTATTTGGGGTGTTACAACTCTCCCCCACTAAAAGAGTTTTCGTCCTCGAAAACATACCTCAAGCAAATAACTCTGGATATGACTCTTTCATCTGACTCTCCAGCTCCCAAGTCACATTGCCACCTGCTGGTCCTCCCCAAGCTACCTTCACTAAGGCAATCTCTTTACCCCGCAACTGCTTCAACTCTCGATCCTCAATCCTCATAGGCGATGTTTCAACAGTCAGGTTATCTCTCACCTGTACATCATCTACTTGGATCACATGCGACGGATCATGAATATACCTCCTCAACTGAGACACATGAAAAACCTCATGCAAATTCGCAAGTGACGGCGGTAAAACGATACGATAGGCTACTTCTCCTATCCTCTCCAAAATCTGATAAGGACCAATAAATCGCGGTGTCAACTTCTTCGACTTCAAAGCTCGACCAACACCTGTTATCGGAGTGACACGAAGAAACACATGATCCCCCTCTTGGAACTCAAGTGACTTCCTCCTCTTATCATGATAACTCTTCTGACGACTCTGAGCAATTCTCATCTTCTCCTGAATCATCTTAATCTTTTCCGTAGTTTGTTGAATAATCTCCGGTCCAATCACAACACTCTCACCGGACTCACACCAACATAACGGTGTCCGACATCTCCTACCATACAAAGCTTCAAACGGTGCCATACCAATACTCGAATGAAAACTATTGTTGTAGGTAAACTCAATCAAAGGCAAATAACAGTCCCAAGCACCTCCTTTTTCCAAAACACAAGCTCTCAAAAGATCCTCTAATGACTGAATCGTCCTCTCCGTCTGACCATCAGTCTGCGGATGATATGCAGAACTCAATCTCAGCTTAGTTCCCAAAGCCTTCTGCAAACCTTCCCAGAACTTCGATGTAAATCTAGGATCTCTGTCCGAAACAATACTCGACGGAATACCATGCAGACTTACAATCTTCTCAATATACAACTCAGCCAATTTCTTTAACGGATAATCCATTCTGATCGGAATGAAATGAGCCGACTTCGTCAATCTATCCACAATCACCCAAATAGCTTCAAAATTCTTACTTGTCCTCGGTAAACCAGAAACAAAATCCATACTGATACTATCCCATTTCCACTCTGGAATCGCCAACGGTTGCATTAGCCCAGACGGCTTCTGATGCTCAATCTTTGACTTCTGACAAGTCAAACAAGAATAGACAAAACTCGCAATTTCTCTTTTCATTCCCGGCCACCAAAATAACTTCTTCAAATCATGATACATCTTCGTAGCTCCAGGATGAATACTCAACCCACTACGATGTCCTTCTTCAAGAATACCCTTCTTAAGTTCTGTAACATCCGGAACACACACCCGACTACCAAATTTCAAAATACCATTCTCATCAATTCTGAATTCGCCACCTTGACCTTGACTCACTAGAGTCAACTTATCAACCAAAAGCACATCAGATTTCTGACCCTCTCTGATCTCATCCAGAATACCACTTGTTAACTTCAACATTCCCAATTTAACACTATTGTGAGTACTCTCACACGCCAAACTCAAATCTCTAAACTGTTCAATTAAATCCAACTCCTTAACCATTAGCATAGACATATGCAATGATTTCCGACTCAACGCATCAGCCACTACATTTGCTTTACCCGGATGGTAATTCAAACCAAAGTCGTAATCCTTCAGAAACTCTAACCATCTCCTCTGTCTCATATTCAGCTCTTTCTGATCAAACAAATACTTTAAACTCTTATGGTCACTGAAAACCTCAAATCTTGACCCATACAAGTAATGTCTCCATAACTTCAGAACAAACACCACAGCCGCCAACTCTAAATCGTGCGTCGGATAATTCCTCTCATGAATCCTCAGCTGTCTTGAAGCATAAGCTATAACCTGTTTATTCTGCATCAACACGCCACCCAAACCCAACAATGAAGCATCACAGTAAACTTCAAATGGTTCCGACGAACTCGGTAATGTCAGAATAGGAGCAGTAGTTAACCTTCTCCTTAACTCTTGGAAACCTTCTTCACATTTTGAGTCCCAAACAAATGCTTGCCCCTTTCTAGTCAACATCGTCAACGGTAACGCCAACTTAGAAAACCCTTCAATGAACTTCCTATAATGACCAGCCAAACCAAGAAAACTTCGAATCTCAGCAACAGACTTCGGAGCTTCCCACTTAGATACCGCTTCTATCTTGGAAGGATCAACAGGAACACCACCTCTTGAAATCACATGACCAAGAAAACTTACCTCTTCTAACCAAAATTCACACTTGGACAATTTAGCAAATAATTTCTTTTCTCGTAGAACTTCCAAAACCACTCTCAAATGCTCAGCATGCTCTTCTTCCGATTTCGAATACACCAAAATATCATCAATAAATACCACAACAAACTTGTCTAGGTATGGATGGAAAATCCTATTCATATACTCCATAAATACTCCAGGTGCATTAGTCACACCAAAAGGCATTACAGAATACTCATAATGTCCATACCTTGTCCTGAAAGCAGTCTTCTGAATATCCTCAGTCTTCACACGTATCTGATGATACCCAGATCTCAAATCTATCTTGCTGAACACACTTGCACCAACCAACTGATCCATCAAATCATCAATCCTCGGCAACGGATACCGATTCTTGATCGTCACTTTATTCAGTTGCCTGTAGTCCACACACAACCTCATAGTACCTTCTTTCTTCTTAACCAACAACACCGGTGCACCCCACGGTGACACACTCGGACGAATAAATTTCTTATCCAACAGATCTTCCAACTGACTCTTCAGTTCAGTTAACTCAACAGCAGACATACGGTACGGAGCCATCGATATCGGTCTAGTACCAGGTACCAAATCAATCGAGAACTCCACTTCGCGTTCTGGTGGTAATTCATTCACCTCTTCAGGAAACACATCAGGAAAATCACGCACCACGGCTAGATCACAAATCACCATCTTATCCTTGGCCTCTAAAGTTGCTAACAGCATAAACAACTCTGCCCCATCAGCTACTTCTTCATTCACCTGCCTTGCTGATAGAAACAAACTCTTTCCTTCCTCAATCTCAGGAAAGACTACCGTCTTATCAAAACAATTGATAGAAACTCGGTTAAACACCAACCAGTTCATACCCAGAATAACATCAATCTGCGCTAGTGGAAGACACACTAGGTCCATCCCAAAGTCTCTACCAAAAATACTCAAAGGACAACTTAAACAAACCGAAGTAGTAGTCACTGAGCCCTTCGCAGGAGTATCAATTACCATACTACCAAACATCTCAGATATCTCTAACTTAAGTTTCACAGCACAATCCAAGGATATAAAGGAATGAGTCGCACCTGTGTCAATAATAGCTACAAGAGGAAAGCCATTAATATAACACGTACCTCGGATCAAACGATCATCTGCAGAAGTCTCAGAACCCGATAAAGCAAAGACCTTGCCTCCTGACTGATTCCCTTTCTTCGGCTTCCGACACTGACTTCCAATATGCCCTTCTTCGCCACAATTAAAACAAATCACTTCCTTGTGCTTGCAATCAGCTATTGCATGCCCAGTCTTACCACAGCGAAAACACCTCTTCACTTCAGCAGTACATACATTACTCTTATGACCAGCCTGACCACATTTGAAGCAAACTATACCAGTAGGAGCACCTCCCCTACTAGTCCTCTGAGCCGGAGCAGCTACTTGTTTCCCTTTTCCAGCTGGAACATCATACGGCTTGCCACGGTTTTGATGCTGCTTTCCCCTGCGGTCACTGACAATCTTATAATGAGCATTATTGTCCTCTTCAAATATCCTGCAGCTATCAACCAACTCAGTAAAAATGCGTATCTTCTGATACCCAACAGCCTTCTTAATTTCAGAGCGCAATCCATTTTCAAACTTGATGCACTTTGAAAATTCAGCACCAGCACCAGTGTAATGAGGATAAAATTTGGACAACTCCACAAATTTCGCAGCATAATCCGTGACAGACATGTTCCCTTGCTTCAGCTCAAGGAATTCAATCTCCTTCTTACCACGGACATCCTCTGGATAATACTTCCTCAGAAATTCCCTACGGAATACATCCCAAGTAACGACTTCACCTGCCGCGGTCAACCTCTCGTGAGTCTCTAGCCACCAGTCATCAGCTTCGACTGCTAGCATGTGAGTACCATACCGAACCTTCTGAGCTGGAGTACAATCCATAACACGGAAGATTCTCTCAATCTCTTTCAACCATCCCAAGGCTGCATCTGGATCATGCTTTCCTTTAAACACCGGCGGATTCTCTCTCTGAAAAGTCGCCAAGCTACGTGATCCAGCATCTCCACCAGCATTTGGCAAGTTCTGCACGGCTTGTGCCATTGCTTGCATTGCGGCAGCCATTGCAGCGTCATTCCTTCCAGCCATTTCAACTTATCAATACAACACAACTTAAAGTTAGCTTGGTAACAATACACAATTGTTAGACAAAACGACACGACAACTGGCCGGACGGACCGACCTGCTCTGATACCACTAATGTAACACCCTTCTAAAATACCCCAAATGTTTAATAATAAAGCAACAACAATTAAATCATACATATCAGAGTAATCATGCATCTCAAGGGTGTCACATAACAACTTCTTCACAAAAGTCAACATAAAATCAGTCATGCTCAATTTTATTCAGCATAAAACTTCTTTAACAATACGCAGCGGATAAAATATTTCAACATCTGTAATTCATCAAAATTAACATTTATTCAACAATTCAAACATCCCGTCCCGATGTTACATCTATCAGAGCATGACCCTCTAACCACACTAGACTTCAAGCACTAGCTTCTATTCGACTCACTGCTCGTTACCTGAAAAATATAGCTGTAAGGGTGAGTTCCTCAATCGATATAACAAATATTATAATTTATCATGTTATGTTAAGTAATTCTACACGTTAATCACCCTAATTATATCATGCATTAGGCAACGGCACAGTCAACTCAATTATCATATTCAACCACAACGTAAGGGCAACTCAATAACAACATAAAATGCAACTCGATGAGACTCGACTCTTCATGCATGTGGTACCATTTGGAGTAAAACTCCCAACTTAAAATCACTGCCAGTTTAGTGGGCATCAAGGCATAAGCCTTCAACTTTCAACTTAAAATTTTGCCAATCCAGGCCAACGTGGTGTGAGCAAAAGCCCCATAATTTTGCCAATCCAGGCCAACGTGGTGTGAGCAAAAGCCCCATAATTTTGCCAATCCAGGCCAACGTGGTGTGAGACAAAGCTCCGACTTAATGCATATGAATGTATATGGCATGTACGACTTGCAACCTTAACAACATAATAGCAACAGCAACACAACAGCTTTTTCAACAACAACAACTTAAAATCAACGTTGGCTCATCAGCCTACTACTCAGTATTTTCAACGAAACAACTTATATTCAACTTTGGCTCATCAGCCTACAACTCAGAGTTTTCAATAAAACAACTTATCACATATTTGCATCAACATTTCACAACATAAAACCCAACAAAATTATTCCTCACGATTAGCTACAATGGTTCAATCACTAATCACATTTACAACATAAAAAGATTAACTATTTTCCACTCTGCAAAGACTCTGCTCAACTGGAGGGAGTCGGCGCAAAGGCCCCTTGCGTCGACGCATGGGGTCGACGCTTAACTCACGGGTCGACGCCAAAATGCCTTGTGTCGACGCATGCAGTCGGCGCATGTCCCACGGGTCAGCGCACGCCGACCCTATGGTCGACCGCTCGCGCGCCGACTCAGTTTTTCTGAGTTATTCCAAAGTTCTGTTAGCTTCACGCAGATCAGGTTTTCCGGCCGCTTCCGCATCTAAACCCTTTCTAAGAAAACCTAATTTGTCTCTAATTTAGTAGTGCCGAATCAAGTTTTTAATCGGGATTCGTGCCATAGTCTAACATTTACGACCCACACAGCTATCAATTCAATTTACAGTTTTTAACACGGTTTATTCAACGTCAATTTCAGCATATACAGTCCCAATTAGGGTTAATTTAACGGCTTATCACTACCCATGACATGTTAATCTATAATACCCATTAACCGACGATAAACCCCCCTTACCTGAGATAATCCGGCAATTCTCTAAGCTTTAGCTTTTCCGTTCCTCAACCGTGCTTTTCGGCTCTTTGCCCTTTTTCCTCTTCTCTGCAGCTTCTCTGAGTTTCACGTGAAATCTCTTCTGTTCCAAAATATGAAACCCTTTCTTTATTCCCACATATATATATATTCCAATTATTATTATTCCAAAATAATAATAATAATAATAATAATAATAATAATCCAATAATCCAATTTATTTAATTAAATTAATAATTATATTATCAACTTAATTAAATAATTCTTTTTTCTTTATTTGGGGTGTTACACACCGTACCTTACGGTGTTCCTTAGTTACTCTATCTCTCATCAATCCGTCCTTTTGTGTGTGACCCTGTAGGTTTTTGCGACATTAACAATTATATTAAATCACGTATTTAACATAATAAACAATGAGCGGTATCTAGCAACACATCACTGCTACCTGAGACACGAAAATGTCATGTGATATGACAAATCCTTTTGTGATAATACTTATGTGTATAATTACCCTTTTGCCCATATGTCTATATTGAACACAAGGCATAGACCGTGTCATCCTTGTCCAATTCAATATTGGGCCCGTAGACATTTATCATGTTACGCAGGATGGACAAATTCCATCTAGGTCACTCATGTCCCTCAGCATACTTCGTGGAGTATCCATCAATTGTCTTTATGGTCATCCAATTACGGACAATGTTTGATCAATAATAAGACACTCGACTCTACATCTAGGGTCCATAGTGGTTTCAGGTCGAAGGGTGGTATACACCACTATCACCATGAGAATAACTTATGACACTTTACATAACATTCTATAAAGTATTCTCATAACGGATCAATCCAGTATAAATATTACTCTTAATATTCATACCTATGTTTAAGACTCGATAACTCCTTATCTATGATCCATGAGATGTGATCATCAGTCTATATACATAATAATCTTAATGCTTTAATGTTATCCCACTTTATAACAAAGCTCGACTACAGATACTTTAAGAATAATGCCCTTATGTTGAATGGGATCTCATGATTAAGTCACACTTGATACGTTAAACGGACTAACTATTCTAGGGACTTTATTAAACAAACATAATAAAGAATTTTTTTTTATTATTAATAAATAATTCGATACAAGTACCAAAAGTATTGACCTCTAGGGCTTACACCAACAGGTTGTACAATCTTCCATCTATATATCTATTTTTTTTAGTAATAAATATAAGTTTCAAGTTGTGGAAATTCACTTGATTGAGTCTCTGTCTTGTCATGAGGAAACTCTTGGCATGTGTGTTATATGTGTACAACATATTTGATAGTTTATGTACGATGATGGGACCGATGTTGTTTTTGTTCCTAAAATCTACGAAGGGAGAAAGCCGTTACCAATAGTTCCGGAGCCTATGATCTTCCCTTTCTAATCACCTCCAAAACCTACAAAGCCACCTGACTTAAGTTTCAAATCTTGGAACATATGCCTTCTTCATGTCATGTGTCGTGAGCACCTAGAATCTGCGTATCATGATTGGTGTTTCAATTGAGCTGCTAAGGATGTCTGCAACATATATTATCTTGTCCTTAGGTACCCACATATTTTGAGTCTTTTTTGGTTAATTCTCCCAGAGTTCTTAGAGAACTTGGGTCATTGTGCAGAATAATCATTTTGTGTATACGCATAAGAGAAATGGGAAATCAGAGCTTTTGGTTTTGCCTTAGATTTTCAAATAGGTTTTTCTTTAGGCACATAACAAATTCCTCATCTTCCATTTTCCTTCTATCTATGTTTCTAGGCAAAAATGTCTGAAAAGATTTGTCATATTTGTTTATGACATTCTTAGAATCCACAGAAGCTTCTGAAAACATTTCTTCCTCAAGTTTAGAACTTTTACTTTGAAGAGCAAAATTTTCATTTTTCAGAATAAAATTCTTTTCGTTCAAAGTAGAAAAATCTTTTTTAAGCTTACTATGAGCTTCAGATTCAGATACTTGGACTTGTTACAAATCCTTGTATTTGTTATGAAGCTCATAATATTTCTCCAGAATTTCAGAAAGACAAGATTCTAATTCAGAGCAAAATAAGTTAGGAAATAGCTCTTCAGAATTTAACTCAGATTCAGATTCTGGTTGGATCTTTTCATCAGATGCTTTTGTGCTTGCCATCAACGCCACATTAGCTTGCTATTCCTCAGAGCCATCTTTTGAGGATTCAGAGTCATCTCAGGTAGCTATCATACATTTCTTCTTCCATCTGAAGTCTTTCTTTTTTGGTTTGTATTTCCTCAGCTTGAGACACTCATTCTTGTAGTGACCTGACTCCTTGCACTCAAAGTAGATAACGTCTTTGCCAACACTTGACTTCTTCAGTCCAGATGTAGACCAAAGCAACCACCTGTCTTTCTGGAGTCTCTAAACTTGCTTTGTCTTTTCTTCCAGAGTAGATTAACTCTTCTGGAAAGAAGAAGCAATTGATCTTCTTCTTCAGAGTCTTCTTCAGAATCCTCTTCTTCTTCAGCTTGAAAGGTTTTAGTATTTTCAGACTTTCCCATGGATTTCAGAGCCACGAATTTAACTTTTCTTTGGGGCTCATCCTCTTCAAGCTCTATCTCATGACTTCTCAAGGAACTCATAAGTTCTTCAAGAGTTGTGTTGTTCAGATCCTTAGATAGTTTCACTGCAGTTACCATAGACCTCCATCTCTTGGGTAAGCTTCTGATAATTTTGTTGACATGATCTGCAGTAGAGTGAGTAACCTTTGTCATGTTTATGTTTATATTTGTCCATTCTCTCTTAATGCCACATTAATTCCTTGCAATGTCTACACTCAATCATTGCATCATCCAAATCGTAATAGCCTGGACATAATAAATGAAATTCATTGATAATGCTAGAATAGGTAAAAGTACTTATAACTATATATTAATATATATTTACCTAGAGTGTTACATTCAGACTCGTCTCTTCTTGAAAATGGTGGGGAGTTGTCGTCATTTTTCAAACTTGAATCATCTTCAGATTCTTGTGCTAATTAATTTTTTTTTTGTCAAAACATTAATAAATACTAAAAAATTCATACCATTTGTCAGATTATATTTAATAAAGTATGATCATATAATTTCAATGAACCGAATTCAATCAAACATGATCATATAGTCTAGCACAATCTATTACATGTTGCATCATATTTGAAGTTAGAAAAAATGCTAAAACATCATCGATTTAATACCATAGATTTTATCATCCACGGGGATTAAACCCTCTTGCTTAGAAACTTTAGTAACAGAGATATGTGAGGCTAATATTTTTCAGACAGTTAGAACTAAAGAAACAATGGACATTAAGAGAACTAAATAGCAAGAGAATAAAGGAGGATGAAATAACTCAACAGACCAATTATTTAATACCCTTTACATAACCTCAAAGTTTTGACTATAATTTTAAAATCCAAGTAACTTACTATATTAAAGGGGCATTAAAAAGAGATAATGCTAATATTGTATGTATGTATTTTATACTATTATATATTATGTGTTACTTATAGTATATAGTATATATGTATTACTTAAAGGGGCATTAAAAAGTAGAACGGTCTATAAAGCTTCCATGAGAAGCCATCTGAATGTTAAAAAGTGAAATAAAAAGTGTGGAACAATGAGTATTTATGTGCTGATATGATGCCATTGTCATGATGAATCGATGTGTTGATATAATGCTTAAACAAAAAATGCTTGAACAAAAAAATGTATTTAACAGTGAATATTTATGTGCTGATGCTTGAACAAAAAAAAGTATTCACTTTGAATTAAGAATTCAAAAATACGTGTTTAATAGTGCATGCTTAAACTTCACCCATTGACATTGATGGACAACAAAGAATTACGGTGCATACCTAAGAACCGGTCGTAGTCCGAATCATCATCACCATCACTTTCAAAATCCAAATTTACTGTAGATGTAAAAACCGGGCAAGTTACAGGTGTTGTGGATGAAGTTATTGTTGACTTTTCCGCAAGTGATATGGATAAATAATGATTAGAACTGTGAATAACAGTGGTACCACGTTAGTATGTAACAAGGATTATCATAATAAGTGTTTGTTAATGGTTATTGTACTAGTTTGATCTTACGAGTGTCTGTTGTATAGTTGTTGGTTTGTGCAGAATATGAATTGGTTGGTCCTTCTTCATAAGGTTGTAAACTCTATCTGGCGCTCCAAGACCCTTATTCGGGTGACCCCATTATTTGTTTAAGAGGCAGTGGTGGACTGATATTGTTTTGAAAAACTCCACTACTGTACAAATAATGGAAACATGATTAAAGAAAAATATTTCACAACAGAAGTAGGTTAAGACTTAGCAAGTCTTACATTCCAGTCGTAAATTGGTTGAAACGTTGCAGCGTTTTCTCTAGGAAAAAGTGCATTTGGATTTATATTTTCAATTCCCGTTCGAGTGGCCACTATGGAGAATTTAGAGAAAATGTTTGTTCGGTTAAATAAATTTGGAGGAGTTTGAAATTGTGTCGACCCAGTGGATTGTGTTTGTTGCAAGATGGCATCTATGCGTTGTCCATCATCAGAGACAATTTTGTTCATAACTTGTTGGCTTGTACTTAATAGAATAATATCTGAAAGGGGAATTCGATTGGTGTTAGTGATGTTTGTAGTAATATCGTGTTTAATGCACTTTGTTTTTTTGTTTTGTTTAATATGCAGAATCTTCGCAATCTCGCTCTTTTAGTTGAAAAACTCCTCAAATTGAATGACTCATAAGTCATAAACCACCAATTATTAAGATATAATCGTGCTATACTGTGGAAGTTAGTTTTCCGTTTTCATTCATATACGAAATATAACCGTGAAACAAAAGACAAATAAAATCAAGTGATGGCAGCAAGATAGATAACTAAATTGTTGAAAAACATAAAACATGATATATGAATATCTATAGAACAATGTCAATATACAGATAAATTGCACATCCAACATTGTTGCAGAATGAGGAAAAATTGCACATCCAACATTGTTGCAGAATGAGGAAAAATTGCCCGACAATACAAAATAGAAACGCTAAAGTGTCACAAATGAACAACACCTACACGTAATACATAATACTCATTCCGTTCCTTTTTAACGGTCACTTTTGCAAAAAAATATTTGCTCCTATTTAATTATCCCTTTAAAAATATAAGGTTGTAATTTGTCAATTATACCCTTACTTTTTAAATTAAGCTTACTTACATATTTACTCATAATTACTCCACCACTTTAAAATTGACTTATAAATTCCAATATTTGAGATTGATGTAGCGTGCATATTACTACATACTACATGTTACAACCTAGGGGTGTTCAAACCCAAACCAACCCAATAGAAAACCGCAAACCAAACCAAACCAAACCAAAACCGCAAAAAACCGCATTTGGTTCGGATCCGTTTGAGTCATTCTCTAACAAAACCGTACGGTTTGGTTTGGTTTGCGGTTTGTATTTTTCAAACCGAACTAAACCAAACCAAACCGCATTATATTACAACTCAAACTTCAATTATCCCACATCCAATCCAAAACTCAAACTTAGTATGCCTTAACCTTACAATTAAAAACGATTTTCTCTTACTCATACTTAGGATATCAATTTCAACCTTCTTAAATCTCTCTCAATAGTATCGCACATTCTTCTCATCTTCTTTACCATGTACGTTTCGCTTTTTCTACTCTAATATTTCATCTCTTATGTTCTTTCTTTTTTATCTTTTATGTTACTATTTTCTCTTCCAATTACGTTTTTATCGCACATTTCTTCTCAATCCCGCATCTCATATGTTCTTTTTTTCATCTTCTCTAATCTCTCATCTCATATGTTTTTTATGTTTTATTATAATGTCTTTGATATTATTATATTCTACTATTATATATATTTTTTTATTCCATTTTTGTCTAATCTAATTTTGTGTATATTGAATGCGAAGTTTTTGTCTAAATATGATAAGTTTTTATGTTATTTAGTAATGTATGAATGACTAAATACAAAGTCACGTTGTTCTCTATAGGTGTATGTATGACTCAATAAAAATATTGTAAAAAACCGAACCAACCGAACCAATCCAAACCGCATTGGTTTGGTTTGGTTTGGTTTTATTTCTAAAAATCAATCGAACCAAACCGAACCGCATGCTTTTTTCTCTTGCGGTTCAGATGATTTTTATCGTCAAAACCGCCCAAACCGCACCGCGAACACCTCTATTACAACCAATGAAATTTCAAGAGGTTCACTTCTAAAAAAACTAAGAGTTTCAATATTTTCTCTCTTTAAATGTGAGCTCTTTAGCCAGAGTTTCTCATGCATGTAATGGAAAAAACAAAAGAATTCATGAAAGAAGAAATAGTGGAGGATTCATTGGGAAAAAATGAAGAAGAATCAATAAAGGATTCATTGGGCAACAATGGAGAAGAAACAATGGAAGACTCATTGGACAACAATGGAGAAGAAATAATAGAAGACTCATTAGACAATAATGGAGAAGAAACAATGGAAGACTCATTGAACAACAATAAAGAGGAAATAGTGGAAGACTCTTTGAACAACAATGAAGAAGAAAGAGATAAATCAATATTGGATTTTTGATTTAAATGAAGAGGCTAAATATGAATTTGACTTGAATAAATTTCCAGAAGAAACAGAATAGTCTTCCCAAACTGCTGAGGAGTTTCATCCAATGATTAGAAAGATGCTAAAAATTTTTTTTCCTAAATTTTATCAAAATCTTTGGAATGTTTAAATCTACGATGTAGAAAGAAGTTCTTTCTTCTTCATAAAAATATTATGGGTAGCTTTTTTGTTTTACTTTTTGATTTTGAATACAAATGAACGATATTCTTGTTTTTGAAAATTCGGTTGATTTTTAAAGTTATTTTCTATAATCTTTTTCTTACAACTTATTTGGTTTTTATTTTCCATTAAATGTTTTTATAACTTGATTCAATATGATTAAAGTATTTTTCATAATTTAGGAATGCTTTTAAGATATTCTTAATTTTTTTATTATTATTTTGTTTAGTATAAAATCTCTATGATATGATAGATGCTTTTTCTTAGTTTTATGTGAAGTACATAATCTATTATTGTTGTGTGTAATTTTTTTAAATAAACTTTTTCATTAAGAATGATTTATCGTATGAAAGAAAAACATGCTAAGAAATTAAAAGAATGAAACTTATATGTTGTGTGCTTGTTTTTTTAATTGTGTGCAAGTGACTACAATCCAATCACAATAAGTATTATTCGGTGTTTAGATACTTGAAAACTTTTTGTACTAAAATTGGATTACACTTAATAATTAGATCATCTTATTAATAAATATAAAATTCCATATTTGAATAAGAAAAGACTAGAAAGAGAAGGACAATTACCCGTTCAATTGAAGTGTGATCCAATTTTAATACGAGAAGTTTTCAAATATCTAAACACCGTGTAATACTTATTGTCGTTGGGTTGTAGTCACTTGCACACAATTAAGAAAAAAAACAAGAACACAACTTATAAGTTTCATTCTTTCAATTTCTTAGCATATCTTTCTTTCATATGATAAATTGTTCTTAATGAAAAAGTTTATTTAAAAAGATTACACACAATAATAGATTATATACTTCACATAAAAATTAAGAAAAATCGTGTATCATATCATAGAGATTTTATATTAAACAAAATAATAAAAAAAAGAAAAAAATATTTTAGGAATATCTTAAAAGCATTCATAAATTATGACAAATACTTTAATCATATTGAATCAAATCATAAAAAAATATTTAATGAAAAAAAACCAAATAAATTGTAAAAAAGAGATTAGAGAAAATAACTCTAAAAACCAACCGAAATTTGAAAAACAAGAACACTGTTCATTTGTATTCAAAATCAAAAAGTACAACAAAAAAGCTATCACAACATTTTTATGAAGAAGGAAGAACTTCTTTTTGCATCATACATTTAAACATTACAAAGGCTTTAATAAAATTTAGGAAGAATTTTTTTAACATCTTTCTAATCACTGGACGAAACTCCTCAGCAGCTTGGGAAAACTCTTCTCCTTCTTCTGGAAATTTATTCAAATCATTTTCATATTCAGTCTTTGTTAGATTAATATATATATATATATATATATATATATTGATCCTATGTTCTTGATAACAAAAGAACAACAAGATCAATAAAACAAAATGCGGAAATAGAATTAGAGGTGTTACCTCCAACCATTGTTGCAGTGTTGTGAGTGCACTGCCTTTGATTCTTCCAAGTTCTTGCTCTCTCAATATAGATGGTGTAATTCTTTTCTGATGAGAGAAAACTTTGGGGACCAAAGACTATTTATAAGCTTGATTCTACCATCAAGAATTTAAAGCCATTAAAACTCATTACCACCCAATTAAATGGTCATATCAATTTATATTAAAACCAAAATAAATCATACCCTTTTCAGAACCAAAATCCCAAAACTATGGACCACATTAAAATTGTTTTTTTTTATTATTAATAATTATTATAATAAAAATAAGAAACCGTTACATTCTCCCACTTGGTCCATAGAACTGATTATTGGCATAAATGAGTCATGGAAAACTTACTCAAGAAATAAATATGTGAATCATAGAGATAGTCCCTCTTAAAGCGAGTAATCTCATCTATGTATTACAACATGTCTATTTTCAAGTATATATCTGTAATGTGGTAACTAACTTGATGAATAAACCAATGTTTACTCTTGGTCCAGATGTAACATATTTTCTCAAACTGATGTGCGCATGAAAATGAGAAAACATCATAATATAAGAGTTTTATTAATAAACTGTATGTATACAATCATAAGGAGGACCCAAGTCCCATGTTCTCTACATGATCCTTAAATTTTATTGGTGGCATGCCCTAAGTCAAAGGATCAACGATCATTAAATCAATACTAATGTGTTTAATAACTACTATTTTATCTTTAACTCTTTCTCTAATGGATAAATACTTTATGTCCATGTGCTTGCTTCGACTTCCACTTTTATTGTTCTTAGCCATAAAGACAGCTGCTGAATTATCGCAAAAAATCTTCAGAGGTTTAGAAATAAAATTCATGATTCTAAGCCGAGAAATAAAACTTTTAAGCCATACACCATGAGAAGTAGCCTCAAAACAGGAGACAAACTCGGCTTCCATAGTAGAAGTAGCAACCAAGGTTTGCTTAGTACTTCTCCATGAAATAGCTCCATCAGCCATCATAAAAATATATCCCGATGTTGATTTGCGAGAACCAACACAACCAGCAAAGTCGGAGTCTGAATAGCCGATCACATCAAGATTGTCCGTCTGCCTATACATTAGCATGTAATCTTTTGTTCCTTTAAGATATCTCAACACCTTCTTTGCAACTTTCCAATGATCCATACCTGGATTACTCTGATATCTTCCTAAGATTCCAATAGCAAATGCAATGTCGGGCCCTGTGCATGCTTGAGCGTACATAAGACTTCCAACAACAGAAGTATATGGAATGTTCTTCATTTGTTCCCGCTCAAAATCATTCTTAGGGCATTGATTCAATTTAAATCTATCTCCCTTGACAATGGGTGCAACACTTGATGAACAATCTTTCATTCTAAATCTCTCTAAAACTTTATTGATGTAGGTTTCTTGTGATATACCCAAAATTCCTCGAAGTCTATCTCTGTGGATCTTAATGCCAATGACATAAGATGCCTCACCCATATCCTTCATATCAAAGTTTTTAGAGAGGAATTGTTTCACCTCATGTAGAAAACCGTTATCATTGGTTGCAAGTAGTATGTCATCCACATACAAAATAAGAAAACAAATTTTACTCCCACTGACCTTATGGTATATACACTGATCCATGGGGTTTTCAATAAACCCAAATGAGGATATCGTTTCATGGAATTTAAGACACCATTGACGAGAGGCTTGTTTTAACCCATATATGGATCTCTTAAGCTTGTAAACCAAATGCTCACCATTATTAGAAGAGAAACCTTCAGGTTGTTTCATATAAACCTCCTCCTCTAAATCACCATTAAGAAAGGTTGTTTTCACATCCATTTGATGCAACTCAAGGTCAAAATGTGCAACTAATGCCAAGATGACACGAAGAGAATCTTTCTTTGATACAGGAGAAAAAGTATCAGTGTAATCGATTCCCTCCTTTTGAGTAAATCCCTTAGCAACGAGTCTGGCCTTGTATCTCTCAATGTTGCCTAATGAATTTTCTTGGTTTTAAAGACCCATTTACAACCAATGGCCTTTGCCCCATTAGGTAACTCTACAAGATCCCATACATCGTTGTTTTTCATGGAATTCATTTCATCATTCATGGCATCATACCACAAATTTGACTCTTTGCAACTCATGGCTTGTCTAAAGCTCTCAGGATCATTCTCAGCTCCAACATTATAGTCAGATTCTTATAGATACACAATGTAATAATTAGGAATAGCTGATTTTCTTGTCCTAGTAGATCTTCTTAATGTTTGATCAACATTTTCTTGTGGATCTTGTTGTTCAACTAATTGTTCATCATCTTGATGACCAACTTGATTTACTGGATCATCAGTAGCTTGTGGAGTCTCGATGATTGGTTGATCAACATCCATTTGAACTTGAGGGGTGTTGTAAATAGTAACCAATCTATTACTTGAAGTGGAAGGTTCATACTCTATATGATCATGCGCATAAATTGAATTTTTGATTTGATCGCTCCCACTAGTCAAATGATTTTCAAGAAACTTTGCATTTCTTGACTCCACAATCCTAGTTGTATGAGATGGACAATAAAATCTATAACCTTTAGACCTTTCGGCATATCCAATGAAATACCCACTAATGGTCCTCGGATCTAGTTTCTTTTCTTGTGGGTTATAAATCCTCACCTCAGACGGACATCCCCAAACGCGCATATGTCGGAAACTCGGCTTCCATCCAATAAATAACTCAAATGGTGTCTTTGGGACAACCTTGGATGGAACCCGATTTAGAATATACACAGCCGTCTTTAGTGCTTCATTCCATAATGATTTAGGAAGATTAGAGTTACTAAGCATACTCCGCACCATGTTCAATAATGTTTGGTTTCTTCTTTCTGCAACACCATTTTGGTTCGGAGAACCGGGCATGGTGTATTGGGAAACAATCCCATGTTCTTGAAGAAACTTAGCAAATGGACCAGGTGCTTGTCCATTCTCAGTGTATCTACCATAGTATTCACCACCCCGATCTGATCGCACTATCTTTATTTGTTTTCCACACTGGTTCTCAACTTTAGCCTTAAAGACTTTGAAGACATCCAATACTTCATATTTATTGTTAAGCAAATAAATATTCATATATCGTGAGTAATCATCTATGAAAGTAATGAAATATTTCTGACCATGTGCATCCATATCAGGACAACATATGTCTGTATGAATTATTTCTAATATACTTGAACTTCTATTGGCACCTTTCTTAGACATGTTGGTCTGCTTTCCCTTAATGCAGTCAACACAAGTTTCAAAGTCAGCAAAATCTAGAGTATTAAGTACCCCATCTTTTACTAACCTTTTAATTCTCTCTATGGAGATATGTCCTAATCTCCGATGCCATAACATAGAAGAATTCTCATTAATATTACACTGCTTAGTGCCAGTTTGAACATGCATTGAACTATAAATGGATTCGATTTATAAATTAACACGATAAAGACCATTAGACAATATACCATTCCCAACATATTCCGAATTATAAAATAATTCAAACAAAGTGTCTTTAAAATTAAAGGAATACCCAAAAGGTACAAGTCTAGAAACTGAAATCAAGTTTCGTGAGAAACTTGGTACATAAAAGGTCCTTTCTAATTTCAAAACAAAACCATTATTCAAAATTAAATTGCAAGTTCCAATAGCTTCCACATGTGAGCCCATCCTGCTTCCTGATAGGACAGTCCACTCACTTCCCACTGGCTTCCTTAGGTTTTGCATACCCTGTAAGGAATTTGTTATATGGATTGTTGATCCAGAATCAATCCACCAGGTGTTAATATTAACATTGGTCATATTAGATTCATAACAAACAAATGAGAATAAATTACCTTTCTTCTCAAGCCATTCTTTGAATCCAGGGCATTCCTTCTTCACGTGTCCTCCCTTTTTACAGAAGTAACACTTTACTTCTTTCTTGATATCACCTTGCGGTGGTATTTTGAATTTCCCTTTCTGATTGGCTTGTGACTTGTCAGTTTTGAAAGCTCTGTTCTTCCCGCGAGTGCTTATCAGCAATGCATTCTCACTCTATTCCATTATAAGCCTTTTTTCTTCCTAAACACACATGGTCATTAATTCATTGATTGACCATTTGTCTTTATGTGTATTGTAGGAGATCTGGAAAGGCCCGTACTCAACCGAAAGATAGTTCAGAATATAGTGCACCAGGAAGGAGTCATACATATCAACCTCAAGTTTCTTAAGTTGAGCTGAAATGTCACGCATTTTCATTATGTGCTCACGCACACCTTTCACACTGGTGAGTCAGTAGGAGGAAAATTTCATAATTAATGTGCTTGCCAAAGCCTTTTCAGAAGTGACGAACTGATCGTCAATGGCTTTCAGCAAATTACAGACATTCTCATGCTGATCGACAGAACCACGTATTCCACCTGTGACCTTAGTCTTAATGAACATCACACTGAGCCGGTTGGATCTCTCCCACCGTTCATATAGTGCAATTGCAGCTGGAGTACTTTCATCTATAATTCCAGGTAGTTCGTCTTTCCTAATAGCATAATCTATGTCCATCCATCCTAGATGGAGGAGAATTCTTTCCTTCCACACCTTATAGGTATCTCCTCTGAGCTCGGGAATATCACATCGGATATCAGAAAAATTAGCAGGTTGAGAAGCTAAAAAGTTAAACTAAATTGATGTCAAAATTTGAGGCATAAATATTATCCAAATTGTATGTATTATCAATATAAACATACCATAAAATAAATCTTGCAACATAAAAATTACCTGTGGGCTAAATTTTAATGTAATCAAATTTAAAAATAAATTTGCGATAGATTTTTCAAACCTCACACTTTACGTGCATGCTATAATTTTGTTTTTCTATCCAAAATTAATACTTTATGATAAAACTATCAAATTATGTACCCATTCATAATTCCTATGGGCAAGTTATGAAAATATTTTGACATTTTATCCCAATTAATCATACAAATATAATAGAAATTCATGTAGGATAAAATTCATTATACCACGTATAATTAATTACAATTTTATGTATAATAATTTATGTGATCTCAAAACTTAAAAAAATAATCTCAATTAATTTAAAGATGTTGTGGCTAATCCAAATTAATCAAAATTATAACGATCACTAGACATAGTAACTCAATTATATGAGAGAACAAAATTAAATAAATAAGATCTCTTATACAATTGCTTAACAAAATAATAACATTATAAATCAATTTTAATTTATGCACAAATTTAATTCAAAGATTAAATAATAAGGCATAATGATCAGTAAAAATAAAATCATATAGATATGAACAGAATCAAAATACATGTTTAACAAAGCAGCCCAGCGGTAGCATTCATGAATGCTATGGATCAGAAAAATAATTTTATTACTGCTCACGCGATTATTATTCTACCATCAAGAATTTAAAGTCATTAAAACTCATTACCACCCAATTAAATGGTCATATCAATTTACATTAAAACCAAAATAAATCTTATTAATAATTATTATAATAAAAATAAGAAACCGTTACAGTCTTTTCATTTAAATCAAAATCCAATATTGGTCTTTCTCCTTCTTCTTCATTGTTGTCCAAACAGTCATCAACTATTTCCTCTCTATTGTTGTTCAAGGAGTCTTCCACTGTTTCTTTTCCATTGTTGTCCAATGAATCTTCCATTACTTCTTCTTTATTGTTGTCCAATGAGTCTTCTACTATTTTTTTTTCATTGTTGCCCAATGAATCCTATATTGATTCTTCTTCATTGTTTCCCAATGAATCTTCCACTATTTCTTCTTATATGAATTCTTTTGTTTTTTCCATTATATACATGAGGAACTCTGGCTAAAGAGATCACATTTAAAGAGAGAAAATATTGAAACTATTCCTTAGTTTTTTTAGAAGTGAACCTCTTGAAATTCCATTGGCTGTAACATGCACACACATCAATCTTAGACATTGAAATTGATAAGTCAATTTTAAAGTGGTGGAGTAATTATGAGTAATTGGGTAAGTAAACCTAATTTATAAAGTAAGGGTATAATTGACAAATTACAACCTTATACTCTTAAAGTGACAATTAAATAAGAACAAATATTTTTTGCAAAAGTGAAAGTTAAAAAGGAACGGAGGGAATACAATATAAAAGTATATATACACTTCAAGTATTAGTGATTTTAACTCTTTTTGGTGGGAAGCATGAAATTTGGAGTAATAAAATTGGAGGAAAGTTTAATTTTAAGTGTATCATGAAATTTGGAGTAATAAAGTTGGAGGGAAGTTGAATTTAAGTCTACCGTGAAAAAAGAAAAAAATGTATAGACTTTTACGTGAAGAAAAAGTTAAGAAAGATGGAGAAACTATGTTATCAGTGTAATAAGTGGAATCTAGGCTTTAAATGTGAAGTATCTAGGAAAAAGAAATGGTAATCTGAGTAATGAATAAGTAAGGGTAAGTTAGAAAAAAATGTCACAATATTCTTTCTTGATAGAGATTTTTACTAAAACGAGACATATAAAGGAACAAATGGTGTAACGAGAAAAGAAAACAACAACCATTAACAAGTAAAACACAGTGAAACAATGACATGAATAAAAAAGACTACATTAAAAAACACTACATTATTAGCATGAGGGGAACTGAAAATAAAATGTAATGTGCACATTATCGGTAAGAGAATGGATGTACCAGTCAAGATTAAAAATATAGTTGGTATACATGATATGTTTGTAATGGTAGGTATTATCTTCCATTTGTTAATTGTAGGAAAAAACCCTGTAATAGAAATGAAAAAACAACATGAAAATTATAAATGTTGTTAATCATCCATGACAATGTTTAGAAGCTTTCACATATACAATAGAGTAGAAGAAAAAAAAAGTGACAATTGATGTTATGGAAAAGTTTTAAAAAGTATGTTTGAATGAAGATGGCTCAAATCTCCATGTCTGGAGAAGCTAAAAATGGAATATCAGATTATTTGTTTTCAAGCATGTTCATGAGAATGAAAAGTAGGTTGACTTTGGGTTGTCAAAAAATGATAAAAGTCAACGAGTAAAGCTTAAATATGGTTCTGCAGAAATTATTTTAATAAGCTTAAGAATATTTCATTAATGTAATATTGACTATTGTATAGTGTTGGATATCATAGTTACAAATGAATGGAACTAAGCCATTTAAAATTATTTGAAACTAAGTTACTTTACTTTGAACTGACAGTTGAGTAGGATTGTATACCTCACATCAAAATTATTACTCAAAAAGTGTCAATATTATTTTCAGACGCAAAAAGATAATGAACGACATTACCTGCTTGGAGTTCATGATGACAGAAAGTACGATATTGTGGCAAGGGAATTAACAGGCAAGTACGATATTGTGGCAAGGGATTTGACAAGACATGTAGGGAAAAGTTCAATACATATTGCAAAGTACATTTTGCTGTTTTGCTAAGCAATTTTTTATAAACTTTCGCCATGGTAAAAGTTGCATACTTAAGGTCATGTTTATTAAAAAACACTGATGTACTATCAAATCCAGTAGGAGACTTTAAAAAAATACCTAGTCATTGCAATCCATCACTTTATTAGAATGAAAAGTGTGCAATTGCATAACAACTACCTAGTCATTAAAATAAATCATATTATCGCCTTAAGTCTCGTGCCATTTCATCTACATAATATTAGATAAAAATCAGGACCATCGAAATGCAACATACAATAAACTTTAAGGATGATATTTCATAGTAAAGGTAGCTGAAAAAGAAGGCAGTGGGAAATGGTGTCACATAATATGCATAAGTAATAAAATACCCACATGTATAACAAAGTTGTTACGAAGTTTGTTGATAAATGTAAGTTAGTGGTTAAAACATTAAGAAATAAAGCTTAAATGCAATCCTAATCCTTCACATGATGGGTTGATAGACATTGTAAATATTATTTTTTAAGATAGGCCAATTGCATTAAAGGTGCGCAACAATGAAAGAAGTATTCGTATAGTAGTAGTATTAAGAATATAAACCTTACTTCATAGACCAAGCAAAAAGTGGAGAAATTACCATGACAAAGGGAATGACTTTGCAATTTAAGTGAAACATAGTAAATAAATGGTTGCTATTCAAATGTGGAACATATAGTTGCATGAAGCATTGATGATAATTTAAGTATGATGAATAATTGTATGAAGGAGGTCAAGGGAACCTTAAGTCTAAAACATTAACTATTGATCATAGGAACGGATGGAATAGAAACATCATAATAGTTAATTCAAGAACACACTATATATGATGACTTTTAACAACAACATTCATGTTTGTCGAAATTGCATTACAAATAAAGTATAACTCTAATAGAGTGGTTGTCTATGGCTGCACATACAAATTGAAGTGTGATCCGATTTTAGTATAAGAAGTTTTCAAGTACCTAAATACCGAGTAAAATTTATTGTGGTTGAGTTGTAGTCACTTGCACACAATTAAAAAAAAACAAGAGCACAATTCATTCTTTTAATTTTTTAGCATATTTTTTCTTTCATATGATAAATCTTTCTTAATGAAAAAGTTTATTTAAAAAGATTACACAAAATAATCGATTATGTACTTCACATAAAAAAAAGATATTTTATATTTAACAAAATAATAAAGAAAAGAAAAATTAATTTAGGAATATCTTAAAAGCATTTATAAATTATGTTAAATACTTTAATCATATTGAATCAAATCATAAAAATAGTTTAATAAAAAAAACCAAACAAATTCTAAAAAAGAGATTAGAGAAAATAACTCAAAAAACCAACCGAATTTTTACAAACAACAACATCGTTCATTTGTATTCAAAATAAAAAAGTACAACAAAAAAAGCTATCACAATATTTTTATGAAGAAGGAAGGACTTCTTTCTGCATCATAGAATTAAACATTGCAAAGACTTTAATGAAATTTAGAAAGAATTTTTTTTAGCATCTTTCTAATCACCGGACGAAACTCCTCAGCAACTTGGAAAAACTCTTCTCCTTCTTCTGGAAATTTATTCAAATCATTTTCATATTCAGCATCTTCATTTAAATCAAAATCCAATATTAGTCTTTCTCATTCTTCTTCATAGTTGTCCAAAGAGTCTTCCACTATTTTCTCTCTATTGTTGTTCAAGGAGTCATCCATTGTTTCTTCTCCATTGTTGTCAAATGAGTATTCCATTATTTCTTCTTTATTATTGTCCAATGAGTCTTCCACTATTTGTTCTTCATTGTTGCCCAATGAATCCTCTAATGATTCTTCTTCATTATTTCCCAATGAATCTTCCATTATTTCTTCTTTCATGAATTCTTTTGTTTTTTCCATTACATACATGAGGAACTCGGCCTAAAGAGCTCTTATTTAAAGAGAGAAAATATTGAAACTCTTCCTTAGTGTTTTTTAGAAGTGAACCTCTTGAAATTTCATTGGCTGTAACATGTAGTAATATGCACGTTACTTCAATCTCAGACATTGGAATTGATAAGTCAATTTCAAAGTGGTGGAGTAATTATGAGTAATTGTGTAAGTACACCTATTTAAATTAATAAGGGTAAAATTGACAAATTACAACCTTACACTCTTAAAGTGATAATTAAATAGGAACAAATACTTTTTGCACAAATGACAGTTAAAAAGGAACGGAAGGAGTATAATATCAAAGTATATATACACTTCAATTCAAGTATTAGTGATTTTAATTCTTTTTGGTGGGAAGCATGTAATTTGGAGTAATAAAATTGGCGGGAAGTTTAATTTCAAGTGTATCATGAAATATGGAGTAATAAAGTTGGAGGGAAGTTGAATTTTAAGTCTACCAAGAAAAAAGAAAAAAAATGTATAGACTTTTCTGTGAAAAAAAAGTGAAGAAAAATGGAGAAGCTATGTTGTCTGTGTAATAAGTGGAATCTTGGCTTTAAATGTGGAGTATCTTGGAAAGAAAAATGCTAGACTGAGTAATGAATAACTAAGGGTAAATAAGGAAAAAATATCACACTATTTTTTCTTTATAGACTGTCTTGGTTATAGAGATTTTTACAAAAACGATACATATAAAGGAACAAATGGTGTAACAGGACTAAAAAACAACAACCATTAATAGGAAAAACACAGTGAAACAATGACAGGAAATAAAAAGACTACATTAAAAAACACTACATCAAAATCTTTACTAAAAAAGTGTCAATATTATTTTTAGACGCGAAAAGATAGTGAATGGCATTACCTGATTGGTGTCCATGATGGCATAAATTATGATATCGTGGCAAGGGAATTGACAAGCAAGTACGATATTGTGGCAAGGGATTTGACAAGACATGTAAGGAAAAGTTCAAGACATATTTCAAAGTACATTTTGCTTTTTTGTTTAGCAGTTTTTTATAAACTTTCGCCATGGTAAAAGTTGCATACCTAAGATCATGTTTATTAAAAAGCACTGATGTACTGTCAAATCCAGTAGGAGACTATAAAAAAATACCTAGTCATTGCAATCCATCACTTTATTAGAATGAGAAGTGTGCCATTGCATAACAACTACCTATTCATTATCATAAATCATATTATCGCATTAAGTCTCGTGCCATTTCATCTACATAATATTAGATAAAAATCAGGACCATCAAAATGCAACATACAATAAACTATAAGGATGAAATTTCATGGTAAAGGTAGTTGAAAAAGAAGGCAGTGGGAAATGGTGTCATACAATATGCATAAATAATAAAATACCCAAATGTATAACAAAGTTGTTACAAAGTTTGTTGATAAATGTAAGTTAGTGGTTAAAACATTAAGAAATAAAGCTTAAATGCAATCATAATCCTTCACATAATGTGTTGATAGACATTGTAAAGATTATTTTTTAAGATAGGCCAATTGCATTAATGGTGCAAGACAATGAAAGAAGTATTGGTAGAGTAATAGTATTAAGAATATAAACTTTACGTCATAGACCGAACAGAAAGGGGAGAAATTACCATGACAAAGGGAATGACTTTGCATTTTAAGTGAAACATAGTAAATAGATGGTTGTTATTCAGATGTGGAGCATATAGTTGTAGGACGCAATGATGAGAATTTAAGTATGATGAATAATTGTATGAATGGGGTCAAGGGAACCTTAAGTCTAAAACATTAACAATGTCAGGAACAAAAACAACTACATTATTAGCATGGGGGGAACTGAAAATAAAATGTAATGTCCATATTATCAGTAAAAGAATGGATGTAGCAGTCAAGATTAAGATTAAAAACATAGCTGGTATACCTGACATGTTTGCAATGGTAGGTATTATATTCTCTTTGTTAATTGTAGGAAAAAAAACTTGTAATAGCAATGAAAAAACAACATAAGAATTATCAATATTGTCAAATCACCCATGGAATTTTGAGAAGCTTTCACATATACAATAGCGTAGAAGAAAAAAATAGTGCCAATTGAGGTTATGGAATTTTTTTACAAAATATGTTTGAATGAAAAAGGTTCAAATCTCTCTGTTGGGAGAAGCTAATATTGAATATTGTATAGTGTTGGATATCATAGCTACAAATGAATGGAACTAAGCCATTTTAAATTTATTTGGAACTAAGTTACTTTACTTTAAACTGATAGCTAGGTAGGATTGTGTACCTCAGATCAAAATTATTGCTCAAAAAGTGTCAATATTATTTTCAGACATGAAAAGATAATGAATGACATTATTTGCTTGGAGTTCATGATGACAAAAAGTACCATATTATGGCAAGGTAATTGACAAGCAAGTACGATATTGTGTCAAGGGAATTGACGAGTGTTAGGAAACTACGCAACATTTCTTCATAGTCAGATTTATGGAATAGCGATATAAATGCGGAATCATAACACACAATGTTGCTAAGACTATTTATTTATTGGAAAGATAAAATACATGTTGTATTTAAGAATTTCTCTCACTAATGTATTTCTCTAATTATTGAAAATGCTCTCAATGTTGGAATGAGTATTGTTTTGGCTTTTACATCTTATATAGCCAAAGCATTGGATGCATCATCCGTAACCCATTCATTACGGTTCCTATAAAGTAGTAACATCTTCCATTTACTTCTAAATAATAAGAAAACAATGACCATCCAAATAATAAGGAAATAATGACTTTTTCAATAATCTCCCACTTGAAGATTGACTTCAGTCGGTCTTCACATCGCGATCATGCAACAACCTTCTCTGGTATGTTATTCTAGCAAGCCAACTGAAGTTGAGCATAACTTCAGTTTATCAATAGTTACCACCTTTGTCAACATGTCTGATGGGTTCTTACTTCCGAGAATCTTCCTCAACGTTAGTATCTCATCCTCAAGCAGAGTTCTGATAAAGTGATAACGAAGATCAATGTGCTTCGTTCTAGAATGAAATGCTGAATTCTTAGCCAAATGTATTGCACTCTGACTGTCGCTGTGCAAAACACTCCTCTCTTGGATGAACCTGTAGCGGTGTATTCGTCGCTATATGATCTATCGATTAAATCATAAGCAAGAGATACATTGAAATTTCGAGTCGCCACCGCACTTTTATTTATCCAAAGGATTGGCTAAAAAGCGAACAAAAGCCTAAGAAGTTTTACACGTAGAAAACTAATAAAAAGATCAGAGAGTCTGGGTAAGGGGTAAATTACGCAATGGGAAGGTGTTAGGCACCCACTACGTCCTAGGTACTCCTAGAGAGCCCTTTTCACACTTGTTGTATAAGATTGTTATTTGTTATGACATAAATGTTGTGCAAACATGATTGGGATGATGAGAAAAGAATATACAAGTTAGTTATTGGGTTTGAACGGATGAACCCGCTGCCTACGTACCTTCCATCAAAGGTAAGGATCAAAACGCCGTAGTTCGGCTAAAAGATTTCCAAAAGTTGGTGGATTCAGTTTTAAACACAAGCACTGAGGCTTTTCATTATCAATGGGAGAGCACTCGACCAAAAACAACATCCACCATGCGAGGATAGCTTCGACGTACTAGAGGGGTTAACCCTGTTTTCAGTACGGAAGTCTTACTGTCGACTCACTAAGGATAGGCAAGATTTACATCAACCACAATGATAATTGAAACCTATGGCTAATGCATGAAAAGATTAATAATGGACAAAGCCAAAACGAGTGAATGAGTGAAGTTAATTGATTGTGATTATGAAAAATGAAGTCAAAGTATGATTAAGATTGATTCAAAGAAGTGTTATGAAAATGAGTTTGAAAAAGGTCAAGGACTTGAGTCCAGGTTTTTAGTTTGAAAACATGAAGATGTTTGCACAATATCAATGTCAAGTTTGAAATCAAAGTGTGAAAAGGTTTAGGACACAATGGGGATGAATGGATGAAGATGGAAAGTAAAACTTCTCAGGAGGTTCACCTCTTGAAATCATATAGGAGATGATTCAAGTGTGTCCTTTGGAATGGTAATGAGTAATAATAAACAAACAAAGAAGAAAGCAAAAGCGGATATCGGATGCCAATCACTGGGCTTATACCAATCTCCTAAAATAAAACTGGATATCAGATGCCACTCAATGGTCTTACACTAATCTCCTCAAACAAAGAAATAAAAGGTGGATACCGGATACCAATAGATGGATTTACACCAGTCTCCTAAAACAGAAATGGATATCAGAAGCCACTCAATGGTCTTGCACTAATCTCCTCAAAAGAAAACAAAGATGAAACATGGGAATCAACTGCCAATCTATCTGGACTTAGGTTAACTCCACATATGATCATAGGAATACCAATGCCACATTACTGGGACTTACAATGGATCCTCACATACAAGAACAAAAGCAACATATGATCATAGGAAAGCAAATGCCGACTTACAGGGACTTATAATTGCAACCTCACATACAATCAGACAAAACATCTTATGATCACAGGAAGGCAGATGCCAACTTACAGGGACTTATAACTGCATCCTCACATATAATCAAGCAAACAACAGAAGATATGAGTGACCAATGAGGTCTTACACTTTATCCTTCCATATCATAGGAGCAATGGCCAAAGAAATGGACTTACAATTGTCCTCAATGGGTAAACAACAATGACAATATCACAAAGACAAATGAGATGATTGTGCATTAATGAGCAATTAATGATGATGATAAATGCATGAAGCATACAAGCAAACATGTGCATATGAAGTAATCAATCAATCAATCAATATCAAACAGCACACTCTATAGCCAAACAAGGAGGCTCACACAAGAGGGTTAGGCACTGAGGCCAACTGGAATAGGGTAAAAAGTTGCTCTTAACCTTGCCATTGAGAGGCTAAGGTGAAGCAGATGAAAGGAGATGAGGGGTGTGCCTCATTGCTCTTATCCCTGATCAGGGAGAGCATATCAGAAAGTGTGGGAGTTCAGAAAGTAGGAACTCTCTCCACATATTATTGACTCGATTGATCTTGGGTTTTGATCTCAATGCTACAACCATGTAATGGGAGCAAGGAGAAGACTCACTGAATAGTAGGGGATAGGTTGCTTATCCCTTTGATCTACCAATTGCCTTACTTGAAGGACTTTTCCTGCTTGGGACAAAATTAAACACACACAAGCATTGCCTCTTAAGGAGGACTTCAGACAGTTTGCCCGGCCAAATAACAGGCCGGGTCTCCAGACTACATGAAGAAAGAGGGATTACCTCAAGGAAAATTGCTAAATAGCAAAGCAAAGCAAGTTCAAAGAACTTAAGCAACTAAATGGTACCTGAAATAGTCAAACAAATCAGTATACAGTTCAACAGTCTAAAGCAAAAGGAATTGGGAAGTCAACAGTCAAACAGATAGACAAATGTGCAAAGCACAAGACTCAAATCATATGAGTCAAACCACCTACAAAACAAAGGTTAGCACATGATAAACAGATAAACCCAATCAACTTGCAAAAGTTTCCTTGAAGCACTTGTGGCTTAACCTGAAACATGAACTCAATCATAAGCCAAAAGGACCACTAGGACTAGCCTAGGGTCAAAAATAAATGAGAAAGTCAAAACAGCAAATTAAAGTCAACCAAAATCAAGTTTAAACAATCAAGAAGCAAACTCAATTGTTCCCACATGCATATCATTCATCATCATGATTTTATAGACAAAAGAAGGCAAAGCATGGCAAATTGGTGCACATAGAAGTCAACAGCAAGACTTAGCTCAAAAGTCAACTCAATCATTTTCAAAAATCACCAAATAATTCATGATCAATCCTAACACCTAGCATGGTAAGCATGTAAAATTTCATCACAATTGGACAAGTGGAAGGCAGTCAATGAAAATCATGAAGTCAAAACAATTTTGAATATGCTCAATGAAGTCAACAGCAAGACTTAGCTCAAAAGCAATCATAATCAATTCCAAAAAATTATCAAATAATTCAGGGTCAATCACAATCCACATAATGACATGCATATAAAATTTCAGCTCAATTGGATCATGGAAAGATGGTCAATTAAAATCAGGAAGTCAAAACAATTTCAAGCATGCACAAAGAAGTCAAACATTCATGGGTCAACTTCAAAAAATCATAATTAAATGAAAACAGATGAGAAATGAATGGGATCAACACCAATGCAAAGCTCAAGATGTGTAGTATGCACATGTAAAATTTCATGATCATCCAATAAGGTATGAGAGTTTCACAAAGGATTTGGCAAGATGTGTCACACAAAGTCAACAATTGACTAGACAGGGAAGAAAAATCTCAAACAATTAGGAAATGCCATAATTAATTCCAAGAAAAATCACAAGTGAACTAGACATATAAGAGAAGGATCATGCAAAATTTCACATTAATTGGAGGTCAGGAAGCATGTCAACAAAAATCATGAAATAGCATATCATTGGTGTGACACAAATTGTCACACCCTAATTCAAAAATTCATATCCCACAAACCACATATGATAAATTCAAAAACTCTACATCAAAACAAACATGAGTGAGTGTAGAATAACCACAAAAAATTTCAGGGGCATTGGATATATCATCATCATTTCACAAAAGAAATGGCAAAAGATACAAAATGTGCATACATGACAAGAAACCTAGAGCCATTTAAAATCCAGCCAACCAAAAATTCAGCAAAAATCATGATAAAATAGTAGACATTCAACAGGACATGATGCAAAAAATTCCATGATTTTTGGATTTGAAATGCACGAGTTATGAATTTTGTAAGTTGAGTGATCAATTTGGAATAAATGAACAAAATAACATGGATTAACAAGTCAACCAAGTTGACCAAGTGGCATTTTTGTGATTATCGCCCTCACTTATCAAAACGCGGCGTACAGGGGATGGAAATAAAATGTTCTGATTGGCTATCACCAATAGAACAGTAACAACACGCAGAAAATTCAAACCAACAGCAAATTGTTTTTCTGGAAAATGGAT
The DNA here is from genome assembly GCF_024323335.1 of Lathyrus oleraceus. Lineage (NCBI taxonomy): Eukaryota > Viridiplantae > Streptophyta > Magnoliopsida > Fabales > Fabaceae > Lathyrus > Lathyrus oleraceus. Next base: position 416,762,103 of record NC_066581.1, on the reverse strand, counting down.
TAGGGTTTGTGAATAAAACAGTGCTCCATCTTCATCATCATCATCATAAAAATGAAATTCCAACAGCAAAAAAACAACATGGCAGTGATACTCATGCAACAACAGATAGCAACAAACCAAACATAATTTCATGCGAATTTTCTGGGCAGGTTTAAGGGTTTAAGCTACAGTGGCTGCATCATCAACAATCGATCATGAACAAATTCCCCAGAAAATAAAATCGAGCATGGCAATCGAATCTACAAACAACAAGCATCATATATCCAGCAAGCATAATCATTAAAACACACCAACATCCAAGAATCGAGCAAAGAACTCATGCATCCATAAACTTTAAAACAGCATATCTCAAGGAATACTTGACCATTTCATGCAATCCAAAGCTCATTAAAATCAGCATAACAAGAGCTATCTAAAACATAGCATGGCATAGTAAATGGTTAAGGTCGAAACCTTACTTGTTTTTGAAGAAAAATGAAAACAGTGATGGATTGATGTTGTTGTGCTGAAACAGCTGCAGGTCCAAGCTTGTAATGATGAATGGAGAGTGGCTTGTAGCTCAATAACCCTTGGAAATACTCAGATCGAGTTTTGCCATTGTTGGAGCTTGGTGAAAACAGAACATGAGATGTTGTTACAGCAGGAAAATGAAGCTTGGAAATGGCTCACAAGCGATGATATGTTGAGGGAATAGCAAAGCAGCTCGTGGTCCTTTGAAGTTTTTGACAGAATTTTTGAAAATGAAGAAAATGGATTTGAGAGAGTATGAGAGAATTCTGTCTTGGTTGATGGCTGCTAGGTTTAGAATGTGCAGAAAATGAGGTTTTATATGTCTGTTTTAACTTGGCTAATGAAATGCTAAGCTTGTTTAACTTAAATGAACCAAATTGCCAAAATTGCTAATTTTCAACATAAGCACATGGAGGTGTAAGGTTCTGCACGAATTTGGGCCCCAAACATGTTTCAAATATCAATTAAAACAAATCCCAAATGGCCAAAGTGAGTGAAAATGTTTAATTTCAAAAGTCAACTTTTGGTCAAACTTGAATTTAAATGAAACAAGTCCAAAAATGCCATTTTGATCCATAGATTTTTGGTACATGAAATTTATATTTTTGGAAAGAGGAGATGAAATGTGGTTTGTAGGAAAAAACCCCACCAAAATTGGCCAAATGGTTCATGAGATATGGCCCTTTGAAGTTCATGATTTTGTGAAAATGAATTGATCATATCTTGCCAACCATACATGGGATTTGAGAGTTCTTGGACTTTTTGAAAATGGGAGAACAAGATCTTCAACTTTCATGTTGGGCAAAAATTCATTTGAAGCTTGTATCATGATGTAAGTTTAAGATCAAGAAGTTTCCATTTTTGGCAGTTGAAATTACAGGTCCACTTTCTATTTTGGGAAATTTCTGATTTTGCTTCAAATTCTTCCATGATGGTATTTGACATGATATATGAGGCTTGTATAGACATGAATGAGCTCCTTCAAATCAATTCTATCCATCAAATCACTGATTAAATCCACAGTTGACCAAGTTTGACTTCTTGTTGACTTTTCTAGGGTTTTGCATGATTGAAGCATTTCTGATGAATTCCAAACCCTAATTCCTTGAGACCTTGACTCCAAATGATGTCCCAAGTCATATGAGCTCTTGATTATTGATCATGGTGCCCAAATTCTGCAAGAATGGCCACCATCCACTGCTTTGACTGACTGTTGACTGTCTTTGACCTAATTGCTGATGATTGCTTCAACTGCAAGCAACAAGGTTAGACTGACAATATTTTTGTACTTTTTGAATGATAAACATATGAAAAGCAAAGATATACAAATGCAATACATGCTTGGTGATCAAGAACCACACTCACAAGGCAATCTACCCACTAGGAGGGAAACTAGGGCATGCAATGATCCTTGAGGCCATGATATGATAGATGATATGGGCCATGAGGGATCTTAGGGCCAAAATTGGGGTCTTACAGAACCCCAACTCTGTCAATAATCCTTGAAGCCATATCAACTATTTGCTAGCTTATGTTACTGCTACATACTCAGCCTCTGTAGTGGATAGAGCAACGATCTTTTGTATCCTCGACATCCAACTAACAGCTGTAGTACCAACAATAAATATGTAACCTGTGGTACTTCTTCGATGATCAACTTCACCAGCAAAGTCTGCATCTACATAGCCCTGTAATTTTAATTCACCTTTACTAAAGCACAAACATTTCTCCTTAGTGGCTCGTAGATACCTCAAAATCCATTTCACAGCTTCCCAATGAGCTTTACCTGGATTTGACATAAACCTGCTTACAACTCCCACTGCATGGCCAATGTCTGGCCTCGTGCATACCATTGCGTACATCAAACTTCCAATGGCTGAAGCATATGGAATCTTAGCCATCAATTCTTTTTCTTCCTCCGTCTTTGGGGTCTGGTCCTTTGATAAGCGAAAATGACTAGCTAAAGGTGTGCTAACTGGTTTGGCATTGTCCATGTTGAATCTTTGTAAAACACGGTTAATGTACTCCGCCTGAGATAACTGCAAAATTCCTCTTTGCTTATCTCTCGTGATTTTCATTCCAAGAATCTTCTTTGCTGGACCCAAGTCCTTCATGTCAAATTCTTTTGATAATTGCATCTTCAAGTTTCTGATTTCATCAATATCTGGACCTGCTACTAACATATCATCGACATAAAGTAATAAAATGATATGACTTGAATGATATCTTTTGAAGAAACAACAGTGGTCGGCATTGCACTTTTGGAAACCTTCCTTGTGCATGAAGCTTTCAAACTTCCTATACCACTGTCTTGAAGCTTGTTTTAGACCATACAAGCTCTTCTTTAATCTGCACACCAATTTCTGTTTGCCTTCTTCTAAGAAACCTTTTGGCTGATGCATGTAGATCTCCTCATCTAAGTCTCCGTGAAGAAACGCATTCTTCACATCCAATTGCTCTAGGTAGAGCTCTTCATTGGCAACAATACTTAACACAGACCTGATAGTATTGAGCTTCACAATTGGCGCAAAAATTTCAGTGTAGTCAACTCTTTCTTTTTGCTGAAATCCTTTGACAACTAGTCGGGCCTTGTATCTCTTGGAGCCATCATGGTCTTCCTTCACCCGATACACCCATTTGTTGTGAAGTGCCCTTTTTCCCATAGGTAACTCAGCAAGTTCCCATGTATGATTGGAGATCAAAGACTTCATCTCGTCTTTCATAGCAAGTTCCCACTTGCTAGCATCTGTTGTCTGACATGCTTCTGCATAATCTTCAGGCTCCCCTTCATCTGTCAATAACATGTAGTCCATGTATCTCCTGTTAGGAACATGAGTTCTAGAAGTCCTTCTCAATACAGGAGTTGGATTCAGAGGCTCTGATATGTCAGGCTGCTGCTCACTGCCTTGTTCAATTGTTTCCTCTAGCTGATGATTATCAACTATAGGACTTTCTAAGACATCGTCCACCTCTGCATAAACTAGCCCACTCAAATCTGAGTTGCTGGCACATGTATTTTGTTTGTCCTTATACATCACTCTTTCATTGAAGATTACATCTCTACTGCGGATCATCTTTTTGTTTTCATCATCCCATAAGCGATACCCAAACTCATCCTCACCATAACCGAGGAAAGTGCATTTCTTTGATTTGGGGTCAAGCTTATTCCTGCCATGATCACTAATGTGCACATATGCTACACAGTCGAAAACTTTAAGATGTGAGAGTTTTACCTCTTTTCCGCTCCATACCTCTTATGGTATTCTATGCTCCAATGGTACCGATGGACCTCGGTTGATTAAGTAAGCTGATATGTTGACTGCCTCTGCCCAGAACTGCTTCGGTAAGCCTGAATGCATGCGTAAGCTTCTGGCTCTTTCAGTCAATGTTCGATTCATACGCTCAGCTACACCATTCTGTTGAGGCGTACCTGGCACAGTCTTCTCCATTCTTATTCCGTGCTCATAGCATAACTTCTTGAACCTGGTGTCTACATATTCACCACCATTGTCAGTTCGGAGCTTTTTGATCTTCAATCCGATCTCATTTTCTACCATCGCTTTCCACACCTTGAAAGCCTCAAATACGTCAGACTTATATTTCAGAAAGTATACCCATACCTTTCTGGAATGATCATCAATAAAAGTCACGAAGTATTTCTTCCCACCAATAGATGAGACGGTAGTTGGACCTCAAACATCAGAGTGGACAAGCTTGAGTCTTTCCTTCTTTGGAGTTCTCCCACTTGTTTGAAAGCTAACTCTCTTATGCTTTCCAAGTATACAGTCTTTGCACATGTTAATTTCTATTGACTGAAGACCCGATAGTTTTCCATTTAAGTGCATGACTTTCATCCCTTTCTCACTCATATGGCCTAGTCTTTGGTGCCATAGATTGGAACTTTCATTTGATGCAACTGCAATCAAATGACATGGTCCAGCTGTCTTGTAACGAGAACCACACTTTTTACCACGAACAAGTGTCATTGCACCTTTTGAAATATTCCAATGATCTCCTTGGAAGATTGTTGTGTATCCATCACTGGCCAACTGGCCTACTGAGATTAAGTTCTTCGTCAGGTCAGGAATGTGTCTGACATTTTTCAACTCCCAAACAGACTCGTTCCACTTGATCTTCACTACACCTTTTCCCACAATCTCACAAGATTGGTCATTACCAAGGTAAACTTTACCGAGGTTCCCGGGAACATAATTTTCAAAGAACTGTTTCTGTGAAGTTGCATGAAAGGATGCTCCAGAGTCTAACACCCAAGACTCTTCCTTGCTCTCTAAAGAACATATCAACGCATCACCTCCTCCTGAGGTTGAAGCAATGTTTGCCTCATCTTTCGCCTCCTTGTTCTTCGGTGCACTCCTGCACTGATTTTTGTAGTGTCTGGTCCTCCCGCAATTCCAACACTCGATAGTCGTTGAGCTGTTTCTGGACTTTGATCGTCTCACCTTTGATTTACTGTGTTCGCTTCCTTTAGTTGAACTTCTACCTCTTGACTCTGTATGCAATACTGAAGAGGTTAATGATTCACCCGACTCTCTCCATCGGATCTCTTCATTGAGAACCAAATCACGTACATCATCAAATTTTAACTTGTTGCTTCCCGATGAACTACTTACAGTTGTGACTGTAGCATTCCAACTTTCTGGCAGGGAAGACAAGAGTATCAAAGCCTGTACTTCTCCATCAAAGTCGATTCCAATTGAACTCAATTGAGTTGTAATAGTGTTGAGTTCGTTCAGATGTTGCGCTGTTGACGCACCTTCTGTCATCTGTAAATTGAACAACCGCCTCATCAAATGAACTTTATTTGAGGCCGACGGTTTTTCGTACATGCTGGAAAGAGCATTCATAAGATCAGCCGTAGTCTTTTCTTTTGCAATGTTGAAAGCAACATTATGAGATAACTTCAATCGAATGACTCCAAGAGCTTTTCTATCGAGAAGGGTCCAGACACCGTCCTCCATTGCTGTTGGTTTCGTGCCCGTTAGAGGTTCATGCATACCTTTCTGATACAAATAATCCTCTATTTGCATCTTCCAAAAGCTGAAGTGCGCACCATCGAACTTCTCAATTTTTACCTTTCCTTCGTTTGCCGCCATCGCTCCCACTCGAATCTGACTCCTCTGGATCGCTTCTAAAACGGAAAGAACTAACCGGCTATGATACCAGTTGTTAGGAAACTACGCAACATTTCCTCATAGTCAGATTCATGGAATAGCGATATAAATGCGGAATAATAACACACAAAGTTGCTAAGACTTTTTATTTATTGGAAAGATAAAATACACATTGTATTTAAGAATTTCTCTCACGAGTGTATTTCTCTAATTATTGAAAATGCTCTCAATGTTGGAATGAATATTGTTTTGGCTTTTACATCTTATATAGCCAAAACATTGGATGCATCATCCGTAACCCATTCATTACGGTTCCTATAAAGTAGTAACATCTTCCATTTACTTCTAAATAATAAGAAAACAATGACCATCCAAATAATAAGGAAATAATGACTTTTTCAACAACAAGCAAGTACGATATTGTGGCAAGGGAATTGACAGGCAAGTAGGATATTGACAAGATATATAAGGAAAAGTTCAATACATATTTCAAAGTACATTTTGCTATTTTGTTTAGCAGTTTTTTTATAAACTCTCGCTATGGTAAAAGTTGCATACCCTAGGTCATGTTTATTAAAAAACACTGATGTACTGTCAAATCCAGTAGGAGACTATAAAAAAATGACTTTTTTTTCCTCAATGCCCCAATGCTGAAATAATATTCCCACAATACTCCACTTTGAAAAAAAATTCCCAAACTGCCCCCTTTTCTTATTTGGGCTCGTCCATTCATTGGGCGAGTTGCTGAAGGCCTTTTTTTGCTGGGTAGGTTCGGCCATTCATTGGCCGAGCTAGTGAAGGGATTAATTTTTTTTTATAATTTTTTTTAATTTTAAAAACTATTATATAATTAAATAACTTTATTAAAATTATTATTAAATAGTTTTCTAATTAATTCTATATTTAATTAATATAATTGATTTTTTTTAAAATAATAATAATATTTTTATAAAATACAAATAATAGTTTTTAATATTGTTTTATTAAAATATTAATAATAAAAATGATTATTTTTTATAATATTAATAATAAAAATGATTTTTTTTATATTAATAATAAAAATGATATGTTTCCCTCCAAAATTTCAATAATTTTTTGGGAATGATATGTTTCCCTCCAAAATTTCAATAATTTTTTGGGAATGATATGTTTCCCTCCAAAATTTTAATGACCGAGCAATTGCTTTATTGTTTGTACTGTCTCGGCCAATGATTGGCCGAGTATTCAAGTATTAATTTTCTATAAATGGCAGAACTTGTAGAAATGTAACTCAGATCACAAAATCCTTTCTTTTGGTAAGAATGTCTGTTTGGGGTCTTGTATTTTATGGACAAGGTGAAAAAACCAGTGTTTGCCTTGATCTGCAATGGAATTTCAGAACAGTGATTTCAGCCATCCACACTGGCTTCCAACAGTTGGGCGGGCGTCGTATGAAGGTGAGGAAAGTAGAGTATCATTGTCCATACATAACGTTGACTGATGCAAGCCCCGATGGTACGTACATGTATTACCTGGATCATATAGAAAATGATGAAGATGTTCAGTGTATGTTTTCGGCGCATAGTGGTGAAGTTAATAGAGGAGTTGAAGGTCCACTTGTGTTGGTTGTTGTTGTTGATTAGTTTTTTAATTACCACTTGTGTTGGTTGTTGTTGTTGTTTAGTTAATGTGGTCGTACTTTGTAACCAGAAGCCTTTGATTATCAAATGTATTTCATAATTGTTTGTTCCCAAAAGACATTAGAAATACACAATGGTTTATATATAGTACGTACATAGTAGTTAATAATTAAAAAAACAAATCATCTGGACGGATATTTAAAATAACAACATAATCATCTGGATGGTCGCTGGGTCGGTCCTGCAACATTAGGACATTTCCTACGCATGTGTCCTATTTCACGGCAAATTCCACACCTTCTCTTTTCCTTCTCAATGTCGTCCATCTCGGTTCTAATCCTGGTGTTGTTTGGGCGCCCTTTCTTCCTCTTTCTCATAGAGTCGTCGTGGCAAAGAGTAAATCCTTTATATTTGGCCAATTCTCCTCATGGGGAAGTCCTAGGAAACTCTCCTTATAGACCTTGAAGACGTTAAGAATTTTGAAGACGTCTGGAATGTGAATGGAGTAGTCCTAGCGTATGCTCGAACATGCTGCAATTACATGGGAGCAAGGTAAGTGAAATGCCTGAAATTTCCCACAGTCATAGTGTTGTTTTCTCAGATCAACGCTAAATGTTCCGGTTGGTCGGCCGTCGTTATGATTAATCTTCTCTTGGACCATGAAATAAAATCTCTCGCGATCGAACTGCATGATGTTATGCGTGTTAGCTTTGATGACTTCCTCAGCCATCCCCTTGTTGCAGTTATTAGTGAAAACCTTCCCAGAGGCTAACATTTTTGTCCATTGATGGCCTCTTCTACCAAATAGTGATCCTAAACGATAGTACGTAGATTTGACCAATGCAGTGATTGGAAGGTTTTGGGTTTCTTTTAGCACCGAGTTCATTTCTTCTGTTATGTTAGTTGTCATGTGACCCCAGCGTTGCCCTCCGTCAAATGCCCTTGCCCACTTCTCCCGAGGGATGTTGTCTATCCATGATAAAGCGTCGTTGTTTGTTCTTCGGATTTCCCCCCGATAGTAGTTAAATTTTGCCTCTGTTAACGCATAACCCATGTTAACAACTATTTTGCGCAGATCCTTGTCTTTAATCTCGCACATGAAGTTTTGTGCGATGTGTCTAATGCAATAGACGTGTGATGATGGAGGATACTGCCATCCATTTTCCGGATTGTTATATGCACTCTTTATCAATTCATGCCTGTCTGATATTAGGCATAGATTTGCTTGAGGGGTAACATGTATTCTTAAATTCTTAAGAAAGAAACTCCAAGCTTCCTTTGTCTCACTTTTAACCAATGCGAATGCTATCAGAAATATGTTCCCGTTCCCATCCTGTGCCACAGCCATCAACAGAGTCCCTCTGTACTTGCCATACAACCATGTTCCATCAACCTGCACAATAGGTTTACAATACGCGAAACCATGTATACATGGTCGAAACGCCCCAAACAGACGATGAAACATCCTTTGGTCACCCAAGTATGAACCATCATTTGAAATCACAGGTAATGATTGTAATTATATAATGGTACCGGGTAGATATGTTTTCATTACCAGTATCCACTACGGAAGATCGTTATAAGATGTCTCCCAATTTCCATAGAGCGACTCAATTGACTTACACTTTGCAATCCATGCCTTTTTGTAGGATATGATATACCTGTATTTCTCGGCAACATGAGCGATGATAACCTTCACCTTAAGAGAAGCATTCCGATTTACAAGCTCCATTATGCTCTTATTAATCATTTGTGAACTGAGTTTTGTATGGCCCTGTGACATGGAAGTGGTTGTGCACGTATGAGGCCCACCAGACTTACCAACTTTCCACCTTGAGATTCCCTTACGCAAAGAGACCCTGCATTTGAAATTGCATGTTGAATTTCTACATTTGATGACAAAACGTACATTGTCAAATTTAACCACAGAAAAATCTAGACTGCATTTTATATGCCATTGTTGCAACGCCAGAACACACTCTTCCTTATTTTCGTACTCGATGCCCTCCTCTATTTCGTCAGCATTGTGAGTTGGTATGAGACTTCTGAAAATGGAGATTGGTTCAACATCATCCAAACTTATGTTTTGCATGTGCACAGGTGGGTTGTACAAACTAATTGGTTGCGCTCTTAGTGCAACGGTCGGTGTGTCGAATATGTCTTCATTGCCATCGTCACCGCTAACACCAAATAGATCTTCAAATCGAACCTCCTCAAGATCATCCTCACTATTCTCGCCTACCTCTTCATTTGGTATGAAAGGTTCATTATTTTGAGTCGGTTCTTCGTCAATGGCTTGACTCATTCCATAGTCGTGTGACTGTACAGATTGCGTTGGATAATAGAGATTTTCATTGTGAGTCGGTTGTTCTTCAATATTTTCATTGTGACTCGGTTGTTCTTCAAGATTTTCGACTAGACGAACATATATCTCAATGGTGGGTAATTGAGATAATCTTATATGACACTAAAACATCGACTTGACATCTTCGTCGGTCTCAATGGGTGTCTGTCGCACCTCGAAAAATGGGGTTACGACTTTAAGCGAAGCGCAATCGCACGCTCGCATTGATGGACTGAACAAAGTCGCCACCGAACTTTATTTATTCCTAACAAGGAAAGGGGAAATATCGATAAAACCCAAGACAAAACGACAATGATTATGGTCGTCGCAACCAATATCAGGGACCGGGAGTCGGTTACGCAAGGGGAAGGTATTAACACCCCTCACGTCCGTTGTATTCAACGGGAACCGTTTAGTTAGTTTCGTTTTGAATGTTAGCTTATGTTAGTCTTCTCAAGTTATAATGAGGGACATAAAGAATAGAAGAGAGAAGAAATGTTTTTGGATTTTTGACGAAGGACTAAACCTAAGTTTTTTATTAGTGGGCCTGACAAGATTTACGAATCCTGCTCCTACGTATCTCAATAGAGAAGTCAAAGATTACGTAGTTCTGGGTAGAAAATGTTTGTTTGTTGGTCGATTTTAGCGAAATCTATATTGCATTAATCGATGAAAAACATTATTTTACCCAAAACAGATGAGGAGCGGACATATACCACACATCGAATGGATTTACAAATCTACATTCGGAAAAGCGTCACTTATCTCGACTCAACAATCGTGGCCGAAACATTGCTTTGCATCACCTTAAGACAATATGTCTTTCGTTTATGAAAAGATTTTTGATTAGTCGCACGGCGGCGAGAAAGAGTTTGGTTGGTTGGATTTATTTTGAGTAATGGCGAGAACTTGGATGAGCGAGATATCCATCTCGAATCCTAGTCTCAGGAGTGCACGGTATACACCATGTTCCATTTCCATCTTTATTGGCAAAAGTGTTTAATAAAGATTAAGTATTTTTAGGTTTGATTGAGAAAGGGGTTTGAAGAAACCGCATTGACAATTTTAGACGATAGCGAGAGCTAAGATGGGCAAGGCATCCACCTTGAATCTTAATCTCAGGAGTGCACGGTATACACCATGTTCCATTTCCATTTTTATTGAAAAAGTGTTAAGGTAGGAATCAAGTATTTTTTGAGTTTGGAAGACGAATATTTATAAGAATGAGGCATAAGCCCTAAGATAAAAAATTCAGGGTTCCACCGGAATGCTAGATTCCAATGGTCCTTTTTTATTCGGATTATTTAAGAAAATTATTTAATGGACATTGTATTTGATTTTAAGAAAAATCTCTCGATATGTGATCGAGGATGGATTCACATAAATGATTTGAGACAGTTTGGCTTGGTTACAAAAATGATTTGAAGTCGAAATTGAAATGGTTTAATGGAAAATGAAAGCTCAATAAGAACAAGACATGTGCTTTGGACTCAATTGTTCAAGGGTTACACTGGAATGCTAGATTCCAACGGTCCTTTTTTAGTCCAAATTTGTTAAGAAAAAAAGGTTTTAATATTGCGTTTGGTTTGAGAAAACATATTTGACATTATATTTGATTTAAGAAGAATCACTCGATGTCTTCAGTGCACGAAAGGATCACCGAGGATGGTTTAAAATCACCTCCAATTATCTCTTTCTCATTTTCAATCTTTCTTCCAGAAATCCTTTCTTTCGTTTCAATCTTTTCGTCTGCTATGGTGCCCAAGGGAGAGAAGAAACCAGCGGAAAAGAAGCCTGCATAAAAAACCTACACAAAACCAACTACAATTCATTCACATAACAGAACTCGACCCGCCGTAATCGAATTCCAACTTGAAGCTCCTTAGCTAACTCCAAGTGAACTCCCAACTTTCTAACTGGATGGAATTACAAACCACTATTCCTTTCTCTTACCATTCATTTGCAACATAAATAAGAAAACCGCAACAGAAACGGCATAAAAAAACAATAACAAGCCACAACTGAACCGTAACAGAACCTAAAAAAAAACCTTCTTCCAAAAGGTGCTCAACCAACTAAATAGAAACAGAACTACCGAATAACCAAAAATCATTACCCTCCTCAAGAACCAAACGAGCCAACCTACACCAAAACTCATAACAACTTCCAGCTTCATGTAACTGATAGATCCTCCCTCTTTATCTTCCAGTTCGGAACCACCTTTCTTTTCCTTCTTCTAAGAGAGCTCCATTTTCGGCCACCCATAACCCTCTCCAACTCAACCATCATTCTGCGACCTGCAGAATCATCCCCACCATCTTCTCAATCTTCCCACAACCAACCAACAACACCCTTCAATGGAAAACCACCACCGGAGGAATCACTAAAAGAACCGCATAACAACAAACAAAACTAACCTCTTCCAACCGACCAACAATTGCACCAGCTCGCAATACGACTTTGTAGGAGAGCGAACCAGAACAACAACACAACAGAAAGAGAATTCACAAACGCGTAACAAAAGAGGAAATCAGAAGAGAAGAGTCGGGAACCTGAAATCGTCGCATCAAAAATATGTTTCAGTAAGTCTTTTGCTTTCAACCATCAACTTCATCCATGGCTCTTCCACCCCGATTCCGTGCGCAACTAAAAAACAAGTCTTTTAGTGATTTCTGAGTTATGACTCGATGATAAGGCTGAATGCAAAGTCGTCCTTCGTTCTTGATTCTTCACTTTTGAATGAAGTAAGTTCGCGAACTCCTCTCGATCGATTATGCGTCGACAGCGTAGGAAAATGGAGAAAGTGAGGGTTACGGTTGAGGACGAAAACGGAGGGTTGTTGGTTCGATTTGTGGAAGATGAGAGGTGGTGAGAGGGGTTATGGATCTGGTGGTGGTTCTAGTGGTGGTGGATTTGACGGCAGATGGTGGGTTTGCGGCGGCTGAGGGTTTGCTCGCCGGATTTTTGGTGTCGTTGGGTGGAGGTGCGACGGTGGGTTAAGGGTTGTCGACGGCGGAGATGATGTGGTTTGTGAGCGGTGGAAGTGAGGCGTGAAGGAGAAGAAGAAAACGGATGTGGGTTTTTGGTCACTGAAGAAGAGGAAAGAAGAAAATCCCCCTTAACGGTCATGTGATGCCTCTTTTTGTGGTCATTCTCTTCCTCTTATTATTCTCATTTTCGAAAATTTGAGTGAGGAGAGAACTAAATGGGGGCGGCTGCTAGGTCCTTGGACCGGCCTCCACCTAACTTCAATCATCCTAAACTATATATACTACTTAAACTAGGGTTTCTTAATTTTATAAATGACGAAAAGGACCATCTATTATAATTTTAGCGTAGAATAAAATAAAATAAATAATTAAAGTCAATAAAATCAAACATATTAAAATAATCTAAACAAAACCGAAATGACATTACAACTAATTCTAAATAATTATTTTGAAAATTTAGTCAAAGAAATAAATATAAAAGGACTCAAAATAAATAAAAGTCGGACACAAAAATGTTTGAAAAATTAACATGAATGCACCAAAATGATTAGTGCGAAATAAACTTATTGGAAAAATACAACATTTCTTTTAATTTTGAAATAAATTTTGACCGGTTAAACAGGCTTGAGCTGATAAAAAAGTGGTCGAAAAATTAGCTGAAAAATAAATCGAGCATACCAGATTAAACTACGCGAAACATAGATTAATAAAATTGATGTCAAGAGGCTTGATTTTTAAAAATTTCGTCCACTGATTTGACGCACATCCGTTGATTAATTCAACCGGTTTGTTTGTAGATCCGAAAAAATTGTTTCGACTGATATTTTAGGCACTATGCGGTATGGAATGCATGGTATGCTATGTAGACATGCAATAACTATGATGAATGTATTGAATCAACGATTCAGGGTCAGAATTAGGGTATGACAGTTGCCCCTATTTAAGTATCTTCAACTAGAGAATATGAAGCAGGACACTCTTCATATGATCATAGTGGGAGATAGTTAAATACTAAGAAGACCCGGATTTTGATCCTGAAATGCAAATGATAGGATATGATATGAGATGAATGCCGGAATGAATGACTTTTTTTTATTTGATTTTCTAGGGATATGATCAGACATAAGATAAACCCTAACATGATGCTTTATGATAGATACAAAATGAAACAAAGATCTGTGGGGGATGCTGACGGTCCACAGGGAGACAGACAAATGGTAAAAACCAACTCTCTGGGGAAAACAATCCTGTTGGAGAATCGGACGCATACTAGAGAGCACTCAAAGTGAAATTCGATGAACGACATTTAGAATACAAGAGATTTCGGTAGTGAGTTCACACATGACTTACTAAACCCGAATAAGAAAAAAAATTCTACAACAGGTTCATACATGACCTGATAACACTGAAACACTCATAGAGAAAGATTCTTCAAAACAGGTTCATACATGACCTGGTAATACTGGAATGAAAGCTCGACAGCAGGTTCATACATGACCTGACAACGCTGGGGGATATCAAGAAGATCTCACAACAAGTTCAAACATGACCTAACAAACTTAGAAAAAGTTCAAAAGAGAGTACATCAACAGGTTCATACATGACCTGATGACCAACTTGAACATTTTGAGAAAATTTCCACAACAAGTTCATACCTGACTTGACAACATTGGAACAAAAGGTTCAGCAACAGGTTCATACACGACCTGACAACACTGGAATAATCAAAGAAAAGATTCTTCGAAACAGGTTCAAACATGACCTGGTAATACTGGAATAAAGGCTCAACAGCAACGAGTTCATACATGACCTGACAATGCTGGGGAATACCAAGAACGGTTCTGACAGCAAGTTCAAACATGACCTAACAAAATCAGAAAAAGTTCAAAACGAGTATATCAACAGTTCATACATGACCTGAGAACACTGAAATAATCATAGAGAAAGATTCTTCAAAACAGGTTCAGACATGACCTGGTAATACTGGAATAAAGGCTGAAAAACAGGTTCATACATGACCTGACAAAACAGGAACATCCAAAGAATTTTCAACAACAGGTTCATACATGACTTGACAACACTTGACTATTCAAAGAGTTTTCAACAGCAGGTTCAAACATGACCTGACAACACTTGAATATTCAAAGAATTTCCAACAACTGGTTCAAACATGACCTAACAACACTTGAATATTCAATGAGTGTTCAATTAACAAGTTCAAACATGACCTGGCAGCATTTCGGAACATACAAGGAAGGTTTGACCAACAGGTTCATACATGACTTAATGACAACTTGAATATCAAGGAAACTTTATTCAACAGGTTCATACATGACCTAACAACACTGGAAAAAAATCAAAGAATCTCATCAATAGGTTCATACATGACCTGACCATTTGGAATATTCAACGAGTTTCAATAACAGGTTCAAACATGACCTGATAATGTTGGGGGATATCAAAAGGTTTTATCAACAGGTTCAAACATGACCTGACAATACTAGAAAATAAACAAACAAAAGTTCCATCAACAGGCTCAAACATGACCTGACAACATTGGAAAATTCAAAGTGTTTCAACAACAAGTTCAGACATGACCTGACGATTCTGGAGAAAGTCAAAGAATTTAATAACAGGTTCAGACGTGACCTGGCAAACTAGAAAACACAAAGAAAACTTCAACCATAGTGTAATACCTCAAAATTTCCCCCCCCCCCCTCATTCATGCATTCATTTTTAGGTCATTTAACATTTCATATTGCATTTCATCATGTCAATCAGAATTAGATCCAAGAAGCTTGAATATCATCCAAGACACTTTGTGGGTCCTATCTGGGTGATCAGTCAACACAAGGGAATGACTTGAGATACTTCCAACATGTTCAAATGGGGTCTATTCATCAGTCAAAACGTTAATCTTGAAGGAGCAAAAGTTTGTTCATGAGCTGTCATGCTCGCTAGGCGAGCAGAATGGGTCGCCTAGCGAGTCCCAAGAAAAGCCACCAGAATCACCTACGCTCAGAGGAATTTCTTGAACTATCATGCTCGCTAGGCGAAGCCCACGCGTTTTGATAAAAAAAAACGAAAAAAACAAAATAAAAATAAAAATAAAAACGAATAAATAAATAAATAAATAAATAAATAAAATATAACAGAAAAATCTTGGACTTGGACCTCTCTCTTTTGAGCCCACAAAGTCACAAAAATCAGGTTATAAATTCTAGACTTCCATCTCCCAAAAAACCCTGGAAAAAAGATATGAGAGAAGAGCTAACAGAGTTTAGAGCAACCTCCGGAGACTGAAAGGAACTCATCTGCAAAGAGCCAATTCCTTCTCATATAACCCTCAGATTGCTTTGCAAACCCAACCGGGAAATTCAATTTCATTCGATCTCTCCAATCAGGTTTGCCCTATTTCCATTACTCTATACTTTCAATTTGAATGCTCTGAATGTATGAGGTATTATCGTTAGGTTTTGCATGTGGGCACATGTTTTAGTATGTATGTCATGTCTTGATGTGTGGATCCTTGCCCCTGACTTTGAATTTTGATACCCTTTTGATGCATGTGTTTAACAAGAGGTTTAGGCCTCCTACACTTGGTTGCTTTTTGTGAGCTCTTTTTGTGAATTTTAATGGAATGATTCATGTGGTTACATTTTGATTTGGGGCAACTCTTGATTGCGCCCCACCTTGTTATTCTAACCTGTTTGTCGAGTTTTTTTTTTGTGAGGACTCACATGAACCTTGAAGAGATAGCTTGCTTGGTATTCCCCTTTATTTGTGGGATACCATTTGGAGATTTATTCTGATTGCTTTGCTGACTTGTTTTCTTTGATGGTGCTAGCCTGAGAGATCTCTGGGTTTCTTATTTCTTGAGTTGTTGTTACTTCGGATCTTTATCGGTGTGGTAGATCTCTTGATCCCTTTATCTTTCCCGCATTTTACCGCTTTCTTAGCTAGAAGACCTCAATAGGAGGCAATTTTTTCTTTTGTTTGTTTACTTTTGTGCCCAAAGACCTCCATGCAGAGGCAATTGACGGATAAAAGGGATTAGTAATCAATCCCCCGTTATTCAGTGTGTCGTTCTTTATGCTCGCACTACGTGTCGATGCTTCAGAACAAAAGCCCAAAATCTTTTGTCCGGTCAGTCAGTGGAGAGGGTTCCACCTTTCTGAATCCCCACTTTTTGTCATGAGCTCACCTTGTCCAGGGTTAAGAGCTATGAGGTCTTATCCTCATTACCCTTTTGATTTGCTCACCCTGACGTTCAATGTCAGTGGTTAAGAGCCCATTTGATTACCTATTCCATGGCTTGTTTGTCGAGGTTGATATGACCCCTCTTGACTAAAGCCCTACCCATGTATGTTTGAGCCCCCCTGTTGGCGCGTTTACTTTAAGATACATGTTTTGTGTGATGTGATCGTTTCCCCATAAGATTGTTAGGCTTCGTACAGTCTCTCATTTGCATGTCAATTAAGGTAGCACTGTTCCTTCGTCTAGGACTTCCTTTTTTGCATGAGCATTCCTAAAACACAAACAAACTCATTGATTTTTCTTCTCCTAAGAACACGTTAACTCCTTCTACTACAGGCGAGTAAGTCTCCAAAGGTCGAGCATCTGGTAGATTGCGTAGTAACGTCGTTCACCCAAAAACACAACCCATAACCCGTAGTTAGCCGAACTACGGCTTGCTCTGATTCTCATTCCAGATGAGATACGTAGGCATAAGACGCGATGTCTTAGCGAGCACACTCCTCTTTAACCCCTAGGTAGCCGAGCTACGAAGACTCTGATTCTCATATTCAGATGAGATACGTATGCAGTGGATGCGACATCCGTGCGAGTCATTTTCTTTTGACCCCCCTTTTAGTAAGTAGTACATTAGATATACACGCACCCTTCAGACAAGAACAACAAAAGTGGATCCCGTAGAGTACTACGGATGCGTAGGGGTGCTAATACCTTCCCTTCGCATAATCGGCTCTCGAACCCAAGATTTGGTTGCGAGACCTTGTCTTTTCCTTTCCTTTTTTCAGGTTTACTTCGAGCGTTTCCTTTCCCTCCTTTGGGATAAATAACGCACGATGGCGACTCTTCTGTCATCTCTTTTCTCGCCGGTTGTTTTTTTCGCATTCCTTTTTTCAGGTTGCGACACATAGGTTCATACATGACCTGAAAATACTGAAGAACAAACATATCAAGTTTCATCAATAGGTTCATACATGACCTGACACTTTAGAATACATCTGACAATTCTGGAGATTTCTCACAAGAAATTCATCCAATCAAAGATTTTGGAGATTCCTAATAGGGAATTTATGCAAAACAAAGATAAGCAGGAGTCTTCTTATAAGTAGATCATCCGTGCAAAAGGCTATGATGATTCTTTACAAAGAAATCAAACAAAACCAACATCATTGGAGTTTTCTAACACGAAAAACCTCCAAGCTTCTGGAAATTCCTCAAGATGATAAGTCATACATGACCTTCACGGAACCATCAGGAAAGACAGGGTAATTAAACTCTCTGTACGTGCCAATAACAATTGGACTTTTAACCGTAAGTAATGGATTACAACCAACTTTTAACGGATTTTGCCAACAACAATTGGACTTTTGACTGTAAGCAATGGATTACAACCAGCTTTTTAACAGATTGGTGCCAACAACAATTGGACTTTGACTGTAAGCAATGGATTACAACCAGCTTTTAACAGATTTTGCCAACAACAATTGGACTTTGACCGAAAGCAATGGGTTACAACCAGCTTGCCAGCAACAACTGGACTTTGACCGAAAGCAATGGATTACAACCAGCTTTTAACGGAGTTTGCCAACAACAATTGGACTTTGACCATAAGCAATGGATTACAACCAGCTTGCCAACAACAACTGGACTTTGACCGAAAGCAATGGGTTACAACCAGCTTGACGGATTGGTGCTAATAACAATTGGACTTGAAATGAGGTTGGTGAAAACCAAAATTAGATACCAATTACAATTGTATTTATAAACAGAGTGACAATGATGCCAATAAAAATTGGGTTTAAAGTGAGTTCTAGTAACAACTGAGCTTGGAATAATGCTAGTGACAACGGGGTTTTAGGAGACACCAATGAGTCTTGAGATGATTCCAGGGAGTGACACAAGGGTTCTGGAAGTGCGTCAGAACAAAAATGACATGTCTGGGAATTCATCAGAGAGTAAAAGAAACGAATTCTAGAAATGCATCAGAATTATAAGTGGCATTCTGGAAATACATCAGAATACAGACACATCCGGTAATACATCAAGGAAATTATGGAAATACATCAGAATCTAAAACAAACATATTCGAGAATACATTCGATAGGTGGGGAAACATCTGGAAACACATCAGACAAGTTATGGAAATACATCAATAAACAAAGGAGTAATCCGGAAATTCATCGGATAATCCAAAAAAGAAATTGAACCTCCTGGACAAAATTGCCAACTGAGTCGGACTTGAAAATGACTGGGAAAACCGGATGATGGTTTAAGGGCACCAAATACAAATTGGAATTAAAGGTCAAAGGATATAGGATCGACAACAAGACCTGGGTCAATGCAAAATGAGCACGAAGTACATTTCGGCTATGCATGATTTGAATTCTTTTATGCATGATATGTGAATGATCATGACTATGAGAATGCTGACACTTGAGTGGACTGGGAGTTGTAGAGGCTTTTTATGGAAGCTCATGATTCCTCAACACCGAGAAATCAACCAAATATTTTGTGATAGATGTTGTCAAAGGAGAGTTCTATCAATCTTGAAGGCCACAACTTAGCCAAATGGATCTTTTCGGAGGATTAATGAATCGTGCTAGCATAACTTTCGGGCACTCGTCTTAAACTCAATAGTTGTTGACGTATGGCAGAATTTGTTTGAGCAGTTTGAAAGCATGAAGAAAGAGGTTTTGCCCCTCTGTGGCTCATCTTGCCCCAGTCTGTCGGGTCTTTGGAAATGTTCACCTTGAAAGTGAGTTTGGAAACAACTTGCCATGAGACTACCTCGAGATGGCTTGCCCCAAGTGTTTGAAACTTGCAATGGTCTGAACATGACTAACCAAATGTTAGAATGGTAGACTCTTGATTGACTTCCTTTGGACTTATTGAGCTCTGAGGTGGCTTGCCCCGGTCTGAGTCTTGAAGCAAATTACTTTTGGCTAGATGACCCTTAGGGTGATTAGCTCGAATTAACTGATGCTCAAAGTGATTTGCCCCTGACTAGACTTCTTTCACTTTATCAAGTTCCTCAACTGTATTTGGAATTCCTTTGATGCTAAGTGTTGACTCGCAAATAAGATTGTTCATTCAAAAATGGTAATTTTAATTCAATGCTTATGCGAAAATTTGAAATCAAAGTTTATTGATATGAATGGGTGAAATACAGTGAACGAGTCGTTGATAAGAACACAATGGTGATCAAGTCATTCACAGTATGCAAGTTGGGCGATCAAATGATTAACAAAGATCATTTGGAGTCAGGTTAACACAACCTTGTTGTAGTATGCTTTCAAAATAGACCCTGTCTCAATTAGGTCTTTTAAGGTTTGTAACGTGGTCTGGTTCACGGTTTTTTTTTGAAACAAAAGGATATAAGGCTCAAAATTTATTTTTACCCACCCCTTCTTCTTGATGATCTCCAGTTCCTATGTTCAGTTAGTTCAATACACGCATTCGACCTCGAAGGTGCGAAAGTGAAAATGAGGATTCAAGGTGAGATTTTCTTGAAATGGCAGTCACCTTATTTTTTTGTTGAGGATTTAATGACCTCTTTTGATTGATTTTCTTTATCCCTAGTTTTTCCTGGACTGCTTCTTTGAAGCTTTCGGTCCATCGGGATGCCCTGACTTTTGCCTAAGTCATTTTGTGGTGTTTGACTTAGCGGACTTTTTCTGTTTTTTTCGTGTTGAATGCCAGGTTATTGGTGGATGAGGATCAACCAACACTAATTTTAGCTTTTCTCAACTTCTTCGAAACTTCAACATGTGTGTGAAGGATAACATGTGATTGAACCTCATTGAAGGGTGTACATATGGACGAATTCTTTTGAAAGATCGAATGCATGGTCAAACTATCTGAACACAACTACTCTGCCCCAGGTTAAGATTAAGTGTTTTAGATCCGAAATAAACACCAACTTCTAGGCTCAAAGTGGTTGACTAGGGATTAACTCCTTATCTCTTCAGTGTTTGGGGATTTGAAACAATGCCTTACATCATCAACAAGGTTTTACTCAAAAGCATACCACAATAATTTCAGGTGTTTCGTTTTCATCATCCTCCTTCCAATCTTTGTTAGCACAACGGTTTGATAAACAAAATTGAATGAGAGGAGTATTTTTGTTTTTAACATGAATGAAAAACGAGTGAATACGAATGGATTAATTCAAAAGATGCATAAACATTTCATTAATCTTACCAATTCAAAGAAAACAACAATGCTTAAAAGCAACTAACAATCAACATGCGAGGAAACTCCAAAAGAGATGCTGAAACAACCAAATGATTGCCATCTTTAGGGAATGACTTCTTCAAACTTGATCCATTAACTTAGGGGGACACCCATTGAGATCTTCGCACTTATCCGGCCGATGGGTTAACGTTTACCAACAAGCTTCCTTCTTGAAAGGCTATGTACCTGTTGTCAATCAACTGTTATACTTTGGCTTTGAAAGCATTGCAGTCTTCGGTTGAATTCCCTTCTGATCCAGCATGATATCCACATTGCACATTTGGGTCATACCCGGGTGGGTAAGGTTGTGGAACTGGCTTGAGAGACTTGGGAACCACCAACGAGTTTTGAATCAGAGGTTATAGAAGTTGGCTATATGTCATGAGGATTGGAAATCCAAGGTGATATCTCAATGCTCTTACTAGGAAATGATGATATCTCACTAGCCACATCCTTGACCTCTTCCTTGTGGTACAAAACCTTGAGGGGTTTCAGGGGTCCTTTCCCTTTCACATTACTTGGCCCAGAAATCAAGATATATGTACTTGAGCCTTCCTCCTCCAATGCTTCTTGAATTTTCCTTAGACATGGTTCTTTGTTCTAAACGCGTGTCAGGAATCACTTTGCTCTTCATGGACAAAGGATGGATGAGTTTTTTTGTATTTTTGGAAAATGATATGCAATGCATGATAACGAGTGCAGATGCAATGGTATATGAATGGATGCAATGTATTTTTTTATGTTTTGGGTATGCAAATAAAATGCAATCCAAGTAGTTAGGATCTGGGATAATGTGAGTAACTCAGAACATCTTACTAGGTAGGCTCCTTAACAGATAGTTCTAGGATTTCTACCTATAAAACCACTCACGAGATAGTTTCTACATTTTTGATAAGGTTCCCAGAGTCATGGACCATAATCGTATTAACATCATAAAACAGGCTAGCCGTTTTATGACAAGAGTGACGAAAGGTCTCTTCTGGGCGGGGTTTTCATATTGGGTGCAAAAAGGAGAGGCCCTTGGAGTCCATCATTATGCAACCACCAAAGCAAAAACTAGTTCTAAGTGGGGGTCCTAGAGTCATGGACCCTTCATGAATCAACGTCATGCAACAGGCTAGCTGTCTTATAACGAGATCTACAAATAGGTCTACTCTAGGGGAGTCTTCATGCTAGGCACGCAAGGAGTGGCCCTTGGGGACTAACACTACACAACTTCCAATTCTAAACTTATGTGTTCTCTCTTCTTTTTCCAAAGCTCAGGTGTAGAGCTTTATTCATGATATCAAAATCCCAACACCCACCCATAGATATATATACAGATATAAAAATGCGATAAAACAGAGATAAAGAAAGCATATAACAAAGGAAAAAAGAAACAAACAAAGCTAACACACATACAAAAACCTAACTAAACTAGGGTTGACTTACATAGGGATTGTTTTCCCCAGCAGAGTCGCCATCTGTCGCACCTCGAAAAATGGGGATACGACTTTAAGCGAAGCGCAATCGCACGCTCGCAATGATGGACTGAACAGAGTCGCCACCAAACTTTATTCCTAAAAAGGAAAGGGGAAATATCGATAAAACCCAAGACAAAACGACAATGATTATGGTCGTCGCAACCAATATCAGGGTTCAGGAGTCGGTTACGCAAGGGGAAGGTATTAACACCCCTCACGTCCGTTGTATTCAACGAGAACCGTTTAGTTAGTTTTGTTTTGAATGTTAGCTTATGTTAGTCTTCTCAAGTTATAACGAGGGACAGAAAGAATAGAAGAGAGAAGAAATGTTTTTGGATTTTTGACGAAGGACTAAACCTAAGTTTTTTATTAGTGGGCCTGACAAGATTTACGAATCCTGCTCCTACGTATCTCAATAGAGAAGTCAAGGCTTACGTAGTTCTAGGTAGAAAATGTTTGTTTGTTGGTCGATTTTAGCGAAAGCTATATTGTATTAATCGATGAAAAACATTATTTTACCCAAAACAGATGAGAGGCGGACGTATACCACACATCGAATGGATTTACAAATCTACATTCGGAAAAGCATCACTTATCTCGACTCAACAATCGTGGCCGAAACATTGCTTTGCATCACCTTAAGACAATATGTCTTTCGTTTATGAAAAGATTTTTTGATTAGTCGCACGACGGCGAGAAAGAGTTTGGTTGGTTGGATTTATTTTGAGTAATGGCGAGAACTTGGATGAGCGAGATATCCATCTCGAATCCTAGTCTCAGGAGTGCACGGTATACACCATGTTCCATTTCCATCTTTATTGGCAAAAGTGTTTAATAAAGATTAAGTATTTTTAGGTTTGATTGAGAAAGGGGTTTGAAGAAACCGCATTGACAATTTTAGACGATGGCGAGAGCTAAGATGGGCAAGGCATCCACCTTGAATCTTAATCTCAGGAGTGCACGGTATACACCATGTTCCATTTCCATCTTTATTGAAAAAGTGTTAAGGTAGGAATCAAGTATTTTTTGAGTTTGGAAGACGAATATTTATAAGAATGAGGCATAAGCCCTAAGATCAAAATTTCAGGGTTCCACCGGAATGCTAGATTCCAATGGTCCTTTTTTATTCGGATTATTTAAGAAAATTATTTAATGGACATTGTATTTGATTTTAAGAAAAATCTCTCGATATGTGATCGAGGATGGATTCACATAAATGATTTGAGACAGTTTGACTTGGTTACAAAAATGATTTGAAGTCGAAATTGAAATGGTTTAATGGAAAATGAAAGCTCAATAGGAACAAGACATGTGCTTTGGACTCAATTGTTCAAGGGTTACACTGGAATGCTAGATTCCAACGGTTCTTTTTTAGTCCAAATTTGTTAAGAAAAAAAGGTTTTAATATTGCGTTTGGTTTGAGAAAACATATTTGACATTATATTTGATTTAAGAAGAATCACTCGATGTCTTCAGTGCACGAAAGGATCACCGAGGATGGTTTAAAATCACCTCCAATTATCTCTTTCTCATTTTCAATCTTTCTTCCAGAAATCCTTTCTTTCGTTTCAATCTTTTCGTCTGCTATGGTGCCCAAGGGAGAGAAGAAACCAGCGGAAAAGAAGCCTGCATAAAAAACCTACACAAAACCAACTACAATTCATTCACATCACAGAACTCGATTCGCCGTAATCAAATTCCAACTTGAAGCTCCTTAGCTAACTCCAAGTGAACTCCAAACTTTCTAACTGGATGGAATTACAAACCACTATTCCTTTCTCTTACCATTCATTTGCAACATAAATAAGAAAACCGCAACGGAAACGGCATAAAAAAACAATA
Organism: Lathyrus oleraceus; assembly: GCF_024323335.1. Classification (NCBI taxonomy): domain Eukaryota; kingdom Viridiplantae; phylum Streptophyta; class Magnoliopsida; order Fabales; family Fabaceae; genus Lathyrus; species Lathyrus oleraceus. The sequence goes on along the minus strand of NC_066581.1, from coordinate 416,737,719 downwards.
ACAAGCCACAACTGAACCGTAACAGAACCTAAAAAAAAAACCTTCTTCCAAAAGGTGCTCAACCAACTGAATAGAAACAGAACTACCGAATAACCAAAAATCATTACCCTCCTCAAGAACCAAACGAACCAACCTACACCAAAACTCATAACAACTTCCAGCTTCATGTAACCGATAGATCCTCCCTCTTCATCTTCCAGTTCGGAACCACCATTCTTTTCCTTCTTCTAAGAGAGCTCCATTTTCGGCCACCCATAACCCTCTCCAACTCAACCATCATTCTGCGACCTACAGAATTATCCCCACCATCTTCTCAATCTTCCCACAACCAACCAACAACACCCTTCAATGGAAAACCACCACCAGAAGCATCACTAAAAGAACCGCATAACAACAAACAAAACTAACCTCTTCAAACGGACCAACAATTGCACCAACTCGCAATACAACTTTGCAGGAGAGCAAACCAGAACAACAGCACAACAAAAAGAGAATTCACAAACGCGTAACAAAAGAGGAAATCAGAAGAGAAGAGTCGGGAACCGGAAATCGTCGCATCAAAAATATGTTTCAGTAAGTCTTTTGCTTTCAACCATCAACTTCATCCATGGCTATTCCACCCCGATTCCGTGCGCAACTAAAAAACAAGTCTTTTAGTGATTTCTGAGTTATGACTCGATGATAAGGCTGAATGCAAAGTCGTCATTCGTTCTTGATTCTTCACTTTTGAATGAAGTAAGTTCGCGAATTCCTCTCGATCGATTATGCGTCGACGGTGTAGGAAAATGAAGAAAGTGAGGGTTACGGTTGAGGACGAAAACGGAGGGTTGTTGGTTCGATTTGTGGAAGATGAGAGGTGGTGAGAGGGGTTATGGATCTGGTGGTGGTTCTAGTGGTGGTGGATTTGACGGCAGATGGTGGGTTTGCGGCGGCTGAGGGTTTGCTCGCCGGATTGTTGGTGTCGTTGGGTGGAGGTGCGACGGTGGGTTAAGGGTTGTCGACGACGGAGATGATGTGGTTTGTGAGTGGTGGAAGTGAGGCGTGAAAGAGAAGAAGAAAACAGATGTGGGTGTTTGGTTACTGAAGAAGAGGAAAGAAGAAAATCCCCCTTAACGGTCATGTGATGCCTGTTTTTGTGGTCACTCTCTCTCCTTTTATTATTCTCATTTTCGAAAATTTGAGTGAGGAGAGAACTAAATGGGGGCGGCTGCTAGGTCCTTGGACTGGCCTCCTCCTAACTTCAATCATCCTAAACTATATATACTACTTAAACTAGGGTTTCTTAATTTTATAAATGACGAAAAGGACCATCTATTATAATTTTAGCGTAGAATAAAATAAAATAAATAATTAAAGTCAATAAAATCAAACATATTAAAATAATCTAAACAAAACCGAAATGACATTACAACTAATTCTAAATAATTATTTTGAAAATTTAGTCAAAGAAATAAATATAAAAGGACTCAAAATAAATAAAAGTCGAACACAAAAATGTTTGAAAAATTAACATGAATGCACCAAAATGATCAGTGTGAAATAAACTTATTGGAAAAATACAGTATTTCTTTTAATTTTGAAATAAATTTTGACGGTTAAACAGGCTTGAGTTGATCAAAAAATGGTCGAAAAATTAGCTGAAAAGTAAATCGAGCATACCAGATTAAACTACGCGAAACGTAGATTAATAAAATTGATGTCTAGAGGCTTGATTTTTAAAAAAAATTGTCCACTGATTTGACGCACATCCGTTGATTAACTCAACCGGTTTGTCTGTAGATCTGAAAAAATTGTTTCGACTGATATTTTAGGCACTATGCGGTATGGAATGCATGGTATGCTATGTAGACATGCAATAACTATGATGAATGTATTGAATCAACGATTCAGGGTCAAAATTGGGGTATGACAGTGTCATTATGTAAAAGATGGTATTATCATCTCCATCAAATAATGGATGGCGATAAATGATGTCTTCAACATAACTTTGTAACTTTTTTTCAATATGGTCTTTTAAATGATGGAAGTCGGAGTTAATGTGGATTTTGAACATATGCAAATTCGTGTTGCAAAATGAGAATCCCTCATTTGGATCTATGAAAAGGGACCCTTCGGAATGGATAAACACAATTGAATTTCTTTGAGCCATGGATGTGGAATATTTGATTTGATTTAGGAGATATGAATGTAGAATGTTTTGTTTGATGAAAATAAGTAAATATATAAATGTAGTAGATTTGGTTTGGTGAGAATGAATGAAGATGTTAATGCAATTTATAGTAAACCAAACCCTATACAAATCACATGCAGCTAGTCATTCAATGGGAAGAGAGAGAAAGCGTGAACCCTAGCCTTTACTAGCTCTCCCATTCATTGGACGAGCCATAACCATAGAAGAATAAACTCGTCATTCCATTGGACGAGCCCATACGACAAATGAATTATCTCGTCATTCCATTGGACGAGCCCATACATTACAAAGCTTAACTCGTCCAGCAAAGTGACGAGTCTGCAAGTAGGCTTTTGGGCAGTGAAATTTCTCATCAGCGTGGGAATCTCTTCTTTGCAGGATTCCTTGCCAAACTATTTTGCATGCATTCCATTAATTGTCCAATCAACCATTAAAATTCTAACCTATATATTTATTATATTTTACTACTATAAATAATCCTTTCCTCTACAATTCTTTCTCATCATCTTCCTACAATTTCTATTTCACAAATACTTACTCTCTTCAAATATTTACTCTACAAATATTCACTATCTTCAATTCCAAAATGTCTTTGTTATGGATGGGCAAATCACACCGTGGGACGGCGACAAACATTGCCGAATACGTAAGTCTCTTTCAAATCTATTTCACAAATTCAATATGTAAATATCACATCAAATATTCATTACCATTTTTATTTGAATTTCAGCAAGACGGTAGGTTTCGGGTCCATTCACATACATACATTCAACCAAGTGCGGTTATAATATCGTATTTGGAACTAGCCGGTTTTGCAAATGTGGCCAAGATTACAAGTCTAAAAGTAGATTCTAAATTAATTGTTGCATTGTTAGAGAGATGGAGACCCGAAACACATACCTTTCATTTACCAACGAGTGAATGTACTATCACACTAGAGGATGTGAGTATGTTACTCGGTCTCCGAATCCATGGTAAAGCTGTTAATGGCCCAACAAACGTAACCAATGATGTTTACATGGAGAATTTGGGCATCGAACCAACAACTTCGGATAAAAATGGGGCTTCTGTCAAAATAGTTTGGTTAGAAGCAGTATTAACACAACTGAAAAATAACCCTAACCCGACCGAGGCAGAAAATATTCTTCATTCAAAAATTTATATTTTACTTTTAATTGCTACTTTTTTAATGCCAGATAAGAGTCACAATTTGTTGCATTCTTCTTGGTTACCTTTAGTAGGAGACCTTGAAAAATGTAATACATACAATTGGGGTTCTGCTTGTCTGGCGACACTATATAGACATATGTGCAAGGCAACCCATAAAGGAGTCAAGAGCATAGGAGGATGTGTTGTATTACTAACTGTATGGGCATTCACACGCATACCCTTGTTAGCCCTGGTTAGTAACGAGGTTCCATCACATCCTTATGCATTAAGGTAACGATTTTCATTTAAATGCAATATATATTTCTCAAAATTATTTATACGTCGCTTTAAGGTATTTTTTTAATATGCAAGATGGTGCAAACGAGGTATGAATTATGAAAATAATCCTCGTCATCATCTACGAGGGTACCGTGTTGCAATAGAACACATGGAAGAAAACGATGTAAGAATGATTAATTATAATATTCAACTTGTTTAAATTTATTTTATACATTCTAATAGTTATATTTCTTTTAACAGTTTATTTGGAGGCCGTACATACAATATCCAATGCTTGTAATGACAGCCGAGTTTTGAGTGCAACAACATATATGGTATGTTTCTTTACCGTTGAGATGCATCAGACGGATCGAGTCAAACTCTAATTTGGATTTGAACAACAAATACCGTCTCAGCCAAGATGTCTAAGTGAACACCATAACATGACTATGGTCCTAGCTTGGGACATACATTGGCAAGATTTAAACAAAGAAAAGCTAAAAGAATGGAAAAGAAGAAGGCATTTGGTGTTACAAGGAAACTCGGTAATTGGTGAGTCTAAGCCGGGTAGAGAATACATGAATTGGTTTTTATCAATTCATTTTATCCACGTTGCTCCAACACAGTTTTTGAATGATCCCCGTCAACGTGTAGCTTCTTCAACCCAACAAACAACATCACCCTCACATCAACATAACCAACCATCATCCTCAGCTCAACAAACTTACCAACACACCTAGACCACACAACAACACACAATTTATTCCACCTCAACCCAACACCATAATCCCCACACTCCATTCCCTCAAACAAACTACTATTACAACCAACAATATCAACAACAAACCAACCTACGCCCACCCATACACTACACTCCAATTCCTCAATCCAACTTTGAATACTCAAACCCTCATTCTCAATCCCAAACATCTAACACCACATTCGCACATCCCACTCCTACATACAACCCTGATGATGTCTATTATCCTCCTATCCAACACACCCAACCCAACACCTACAGACAACTCCCACATTCACTACCCAACTATGACCTCACTGATGATCATCTAATGAATATCCCTTCTTTTCGCATTCAAGATCTCGACAGTATGGATATGCCTCCAAACACATCACAACAACATCAAAGTCAACAACAACATCAACAACAAGACGCCCATGATGAATTGTCTTCCGACTCATCTCCGTCTCTCGCAAGACAAAGACAAGAAGACTTGGGCAAGGGAAAACGCAAAAAAGTTGGCACAAGATGTGGAACAGGCGGTCACTATAAATAAAATGTATTCCTTCCATTATATCAATAAAATGTATTTCTTCCATTGTAATTCTTAAAAAAATAAATCATTTCTATTATTAATATTTTAAAAAAATCATTTTATTATTAATATTTAAAAAAAACAATATTAGAAAACTATTATTATTATAAAAAACTATTATTATTAACATTTTATTTTAATTATTTTTATAAAAATATTATTATTATTTAAAAAAAAATCAATTATATTAATTAAATATAGAATTAATTAGAAAACTATTTAATAATAATTTTAATAAAGTTATTTAATTATATAATAGTTTTTAAAATAAAAAAAAATAAAAAAAATTAATCCCTTCACTAGCTCGGCCAATGAATGGCCGAGCCTACCCAACGTAAAAGGGCCTTCAGCAACTCGCCCAATAAATGGACGAGTCCAAATAAGAAAAGGGGATAGTTTGGGATTTTTTTTTCAAACTGGGGTATTGTGGGAATATTATTTCAGCATTGGGGCATTGTAAGAAAAAAGTCATAAAAAAACACCTAGCCATTGCAATCCATCACTTTATCACAATGAGAAGTGTGCCATTGCATAACAACTACCCAATCATTATCATAAATCATATTATCACATTTAGTCTTGTGCCATTTCATCTACAAATATTAGACAAAAATCAAGACCATCGAAATGCAACATACAATAAACTATTAGGATGAAATTTCATAGTAATGGTAGCTGAAAAAGAAGGCATTAGGAAATGGTGTCATACAATATGCATAAATAATAAAATACCTACATGTATAACAAAGTTGTTATGAAGTTTGTTGATAAATGAAAGTTAGTGGTTAAAACATTGAGAAATAAAACTTAAATGCAATCCTAATCCTTCACATAATATGTTGATAGACATTGTAAAGATTATTTTTTAAGATAGGCCAATTACATTAATGGTGCAAGACAATGAAAGAAGTATTGGTAGAGTGGTGGTATTAAGAATATAATCTTTACTTCATAGACCAAACAGAAAGTGGAGAAATTACCATGACAAAGGGAATGACTTTGCATTTTAAGTGAAACATAGTAAATAGATGGTTGCTATTTAAATGTGGAACATATAGTTGCAGGAAGCATTGATGAGCATTTAAGTATGATGAATAATTGTATTAATGAGGTCAAGGGAACCATAAGTCTAAAACATTAACTTATGATCATAGGAATGGATGGAATAAAAACATCATAATAGTTAATTCAAGAACACACTATATATGATGGCTTTTAACAACAACGTTCATGTTTGTCATAAAAATGGAAATTGAATTACAAATAAAGTGGAACTCTAATAGAGTGGTTGTCTATGGTTGAACATTACAAAATATGTTCATATGCCAAAAAGACATATGCATATGAATACGTAGTAGGTTATAGTTTCAAAAGGTTTCCATCACTTGGATTTGGAATGCCTTGCACTCTTGGGCCTTGCACACATTATCACATATTTCTTTGGAGTAAAAAATTCATAAGGGCCAGAGTCTACATTGGGATCATCTCTCAAAAACCTCTTTGAAGGAGTATTGTTAAAGCTAGTGTCAGGGCTCCAATTTTGGGCCGCAGAAGCTGAACCGGTAGTCTGAAAAACATAACATAACATTGTAAGGAGTTTATGAGAAATGTGAATAATGGAATGAAAAAGGGTTCATAATTACACATTGATTGATTAGAAGACTGAGTAAGGGATTTTGGGAAGTCGAGGTCTTCTATTGGAACAATTTTCTTTCCCTTATCATTTGGAGAGTGGATGGGCATGTTGGTAGTTTCCTAAAGGAATATTCAAGTTGCTCACATTGGTATTGAAGTAGTAAGCAAATAAATAATACTTCAATAAATACATTAGTAATATAAAAAATGATAAAAAGCATTGAATTAAGAATGAATAAAAGCATACATGAGTTGGAGCCATTGCATCAGCTAGCATTTGTCGAACTTCTGGATCTTGGGTAAGCTTAACGACAAACGTCTGTTTGTAGTATGGTTGGAACTTGACACAGACAATAAGGAAGCCATATGCACAATAAGTAAGCTTAACGACAAACGTCAATTGAGATATTTTATATTACTATTTAATATTATATATTATTTATATATATACTATATAGTATATGTGTGGTGGATAAGAAGAAAGAAAAAGAAAAGATAAGAATAAGAAGAGAAATGAGAAGGAAGATTTATCAGTAAAGAAAGAAAGAGGAGAAGAGAAGGGAGGAAAGGAAAAGGGATGGAAGAAGAAGAAGATAACCATGGAAGCCACCATCATCTCATCTTCATCATCATCATCATCAACACCATGATTTCATCTCATCTTCTTATTCTACAAGGTGAGTTCTAGATATAAATTAGCTTTTGGGGGAAAATAATCTATGTTTTGGGGGTTAGGATTTGTGTGAATTTGTGATGAAATTGTTGTGTTCATACTTCTCATTTATGCTATGTGTTGGTACCATGTTGTTGTTGTTGAAGTTGTTGTCTGTGGGTGCTTGATGTTTATGTGTTTTGTTGTTGAAGTTATGAAGGTTAACCACATGATTCATGATAATATATGTTTTAGAATGGTTGGGTATGATTAAATTTGGAAGGAAGAATGTTTAGAAGAAGTATTTTTAGGGATTATGCAGGTGTCAATTGATTGGTTGCAGAAAAGTTGCAGAACCAATCGATTGGTTCATGTTTATGTGAAGAAAAAACAGATTTTTTGCTGATGTCAATCGATTGACATGGAAGATCAATCGATTGGTCCTGTCAGTTTTGTGAAAAATACGTTACAGAAACTTCATGCAATCGATTGACTCCTAGTGCAATCGATTGGTCCAACCTTGTTTTGCCTAAAACCACTTGTTCCTTGTTTCTAATACCTCTTAGGAGTCCATCAACTTATACCATGATATACATGTATTAGATTGACAATAATCGGTCGATCTATGCGCAATTGAGTGGGTTTTGACCTAGAAATTCGATTAGGTTAAAACGATTGTAGTTTTAGTTTCGTAAATCCATTTAGAACGCGGTCGAAAGCATTAGGAAGCTAATGGAGAAAACTATAGTATAGAGAGAAGTCCTTATAGTCTATTCCACTATAACTTTCCCTTGAGTCCGATTAACCCCACCGTATGATGATTGGACGAATACTCACTTGTGGTGTTAGGGTAGAATAAATTAGAATGAGATAAGAATCGTGCCTCCTATTTTATGGGGTTGAATACATTGGAAGGTGAATCCAATACCTCATCAAGTGATAAGAATAGACCATGGGATGCCATGGGTATTATGTGTATTGGTTATAAATGGTTATGAGTCGTTGTTGTGTTTCTTATGTGATACATTCTATAACCTTTGCATGAATTGTTATTGTGTTGATTATGATATGATTGTATTGGTTGAATAATAATATGACTAAAACTTATGAGTGAGGTGAACCTAGGAGAATAACTTAACGGATGACTTAGAAAGATAATCTAGGTTATGGAATTGAGTATACGGTGATGCTTGGACGCAACGATACCTAAGTGTGTATCGTGGACAAGTATTCACCTGATAAATGAATCAATATGCCTTTTATGGAACATGTGTGATTTATGCATGAGAATGGATCATGTTATGATGCCATGAGATTTGTTTGATAATTTGGTGAGGAACTTTTGTTCCAAAAGTCCTATTTTTGTGAGGAGTGTTGCTTCGAAAGTCCTATTTGTTATTGTGGATTAATCACGTATTCATAATTAGTTTTGATGGTGCACATACCACTTCAAAGGCTTAGGTAAAGCGGTAAGTGGGGATATGGCACCAACGGTCCGTGCCTCAGTTGGGTTTAAGCCCCAACCACGGCGAACGTGGGGGAAAGGTGGACACCTAAGTGGGTTAGAGTCCCATACGATGAAAGATACCCTAAGTGGGTTAGAGTCCCATACGGGTGACAATCGCTTGAATGAGTTTGGAACTCATAGAGGACCCGATATCCACCGGGAAAGTCGAACCATGCGAGCATGCATGAACCGGGCCTGGCTTAGACGTAAGTCCGCTTGGGGATTGATGTTTCGTGCATCCGAATAGTGATTCGTTGAGTGGATTCACTCAATGACATGTTTCGATACATTGTGAATATCCCTTAGATACTTGAATCTTAGTTATCTTGTGTGCATGATACATAGGTGTCGTACCTCGAAAAAATGAGAATACGACCTAGTGAAACGCAATTGTACGCTCACAATGATGGACTGAACAGAGTCGCCACCGAACTTTATTTATTCCTAAAAAGGAAAGGGGAAATATCGATAAAACCCAAGAAAGAACGACAATGATTATGGCCATCGCAACCAAATCAGGGTTCGGGAGTCGATTACTCAAGGGGAAGGTATTAGCACCCCTCACGTCCATTGTACTCAACGGGAACCATTAGGTTAGTTGTGCGCGTTAGTGTCAGTTTGAAATGTTAGACTCTCTCAAGTTATTAGGTGGGAAAGAAAGAGTAGGAGAGAGAAGAATGTTTTTGGATTTTCAACGAAGGAGACTAAAACCATGAAATTTGATTGAATATTGTTAATCATAAAAATGTTGGTGTTAAACCGATGAAATTGAATTGAATTGTGGGAATGATGTAAATCTTGTTTTAAACCCATGAAATTTGATTGAATTGTGTGAATGATGAAAATGTTGTTGGTAAACCCATGAAATCTGATTGAATTGTGTGTATAATTGAAATATTATTGTTAAACCGATGAAATTTGATTGAATTGTGGGAATGATGAAAATGTTGTTGTTAAACCCATGAAATTTGATTAAATTGTGGAAATGATGAAAATGTTGTTGTTAAACCCGTGAAATTTGATTGAATATTGTTAATCATAAAAATGTTGTTGTTAAACCCATGAAATTTAATTGAATTGTGGGAATGATGTAAATCTTGTTTTAAACCCATGAAATTTGATTGAATTGTGTGAATGATGAAAATGTTGTTGGTAAACCCATGAAATCTGATTGAATTGTGTGAATAATTGAAATATTATTGTTAAATCCATGAAATTTGATTGAATTGTGGGAATGATGAAAATGTTGTTGTTAAACCCATGTAATTTGATTAAATTGTGGAAATGATGAAAATGTTGTTGTTTAAACCCATGAAATTTGATCGAATATTGTTAATCAGAAAAATATTGGTGTTAAACCCATGAAATTTAATTGCATTGTGGGAATGATGTAAATCTTGTATTAAACCCATGAAATTTGATTTAATTGAGTAGAATTGTGTGAATGATGAAAATGTTGTTGGTAAACCCAGGAAATCTGATTAAATTGTGTGAATAATTAAAATATTCTTGTTAAACCCATGAAAATTGATAAAATTGTGTGAATAATTAAAATATTATTCTTAAACCCATGCAATTTGATTAAATTGTGGAAATGATGAAAATGTAGTTGTAAACCCATGAAATTTGATTGAATATTGTTAACCATAAAAATGTTGGTGTTTAACCCATGAAATTTGATTGAATTTTGGGAATGATGTAAATCATGTTTTAAACCCGTGAAATTTGATTGAATTGTGTGAATGCTGAAAATCTTGTTTGTAAACCCATGAAATTTGATTAAATTGTGTGAATAATTAAAATATTATAGGTAAACCCGTGAAATTTGATTAAATTTGGGAAATGATGAAAATGTTGTTGTTAAACCCGTGAAATTTGATTGAATATTGTTAATCATAAAAATGTTGTTGTTAAACCCATGAAATTTAATTGAATTGTGGGAATGATGTCAATCTTGTTTTAAACCCATGAAATTTGATTGAATTGTGTGAATGATGAAAATGTTGTTGGTAAACCCATGAAATCTGATTGAATTGTGTGAATAATTGAAATATTATTGTTAAACCCATGAAATTTGATTGAATTGTGGGAATGATGAAAATGTTGTTGTTAAACCCATGAAATTTGATTAAATTGTGGAAATGATGAAAATGTTGTTGTTAAACCCATGAAATTTTATTGAATATTGTTAATCATAAAAATGTTGGTGTTGAACCGATGAAATTTAATTGCATTGGGGGAATGATGTAAATCTTGTTTTAAACCCATGAAATTTGATTAAATTGTGTGAATAATTAAAATATTATTGTTCAACCCATAAATTTAGATAGAATTGTGTGAATGATGAAAATGATGTTGGTAAACCCATGAAATCTGATTGAATTGTGTGAATAATTAAAATATTCTTGTTAAACCCATGAAATTAGATAAAATTGTGTGAATAATTAAAATATTATTCTTAAACCCAAGAAATTTGATTAAATTATGGAAATGATGAAAATGTTGTTGTTAAACCCATGAAATTTGATTGAATATTGTTAACTATAAAAATGTTGGTGTTAAACACATGAAATTTAATTGAATTGTGTGAATGATGTAAATCTTGTTTTAAACCCTTAATATTTAAATGAATTCTGTGAATGATGAAAATGTTGTTGTTAAACCCATGAAATTAGACAGAATTGTGTGAATGATGAAAATGATGTTGTTAAACCCATGAAATTTGATTGAATATTGTTAATCATAAATATGTTGGTGTTAAACCCATGAAATTTAATTGAATTGTGGGAATGACGTAAATCATGTTTTAAACCCGTGAAATTTGATTGTATTGTGTGAATAATTGAAATATTATTCTTAAACCCATGAAATTTGATTGAATTGTGGGAATGATGTAAATTTTGTTGGTAAACCCATGAAATTTGATTAAATTGTGTGAATGATGAAAATGTTGTTGTTAAATCCATGACATTTGATTCAATTGTGTGAATGATTACAATATTATTGTTAAACCCATGAAATTTGATAAAATTGTGTGAATAATTAAAATATTATTCTTAAACCCATGAAATTTGATTAAATTGGGGAAATGATGAAAATGTTGTTGTTAAACCCATGAAATTTGATTGAATATTGTTAATCATAAAAATCTTGGTGTTAAACCCATGAAATTTAATTGAATTGTGGGAACGAGGTAAATCTTATTTTAAACCCATGAAATTAGATTGAATTGTGTGAATAATTGAAATATTATTGTTAAACCCATGAAATTTGATTGAATTGTGGGAATGATGTAACTTTTGTTGGTAAACCCATGAAATTTGATTAAATTGTGTGAATGATGAAAATGTTGTTGTTAAATCCATGACATTTGATTCAATTGTGTGAATGATTACAATATTATTGTTAAACCCATGAAATTTGATAAAATTATGTGAATAATTAAAATATTATTCTTAAACCCATGAAATTTGATAGAATTATGTGAAGGAAAATGTTGTTGCTAAACCCATGAAATTTGATTGAATTGTGTGAATGATGAAAATGTTGTTGTTAAACCCATGAAATTTGATTAAATTGTGTGAATGATGAAAATATTGTTGTAAAACCCACGAAATCTGATTAAATTTTAAGAATAATTAAAATATTATTGGTAAACACATGAAATTTGATTAAATTGTGGAAATGATGAAAATGTTGTTGTTAAACCCGAGAAATTTGATTGAATATTGTTAACCATAAAAATGTTGGTGTTAAACCCATGAAATTGAATTGAATTGTGGGAATGATGTAAATCTTGTTTTAATCCCATGAAATTTGGTTGACTTGTGTGAATGATGAAAATGTTGTTGTTAAACCCATGAAATTAGATAGAATTGTGTGAATGATGAAAATGTTGTTGTTAAACCCGTGAAATTTGGTTGAATTGTGTGAATGATGAAAATGTTGTTTGTAAACCCATGAAATTTGATTAAATTATGTGAATAATTAAAATATTATTGGTAAACCCGTGAAATTTGATTAAATTGTGGAAATGATGAAAATGTTGTTGTTAAACCCGAGAAATTTGATTGAATATTGTTAATCATAAAAATGTTGTTGTTAAACCCATGAAATTTAATTGAACTGTGGGAATGATGTAAATCTTGTTTTAAACCCAGAAATTTGATTGAATTGTGTGAATGATGAAAATGTTGTTGGTAAACCCATGAAATCTGATTGAATTGTGTGAATAATTGAAATATTATTGTTAAACCCATGAAATTTGATTGAATTGTGGGAATGATGAAAATGTTGTTGTTAAACCCATGAAATTTGATTAAATTGTGGAAATGATGAAAATGTTGTTGTTAAACCCATGAAATTTGATTGAATATTGTTAATCATAAAAATGTTGGTGTTGAACCGATGAAATTTAATTGCATTGTGGGAATGATGTAAATCTTGTTTTAAACCTATGAAATTTGATTAAATTGTGTGAATAATTAAAATATTATTGTTAAACCCATAAATTTAGATAGAATTGTGTGAATGATGAAAATGATGTTGGTAAACCCATGAAATCTGATTGAATTGTGTGAATAATTAAAATATTCTTGTTAAACCCATGAAATTAGATAAAATTGTGTGAATAATTAAAATATTGTTCTTAGACCCAAGAAATTTGATTAAATTATGGAAATGATGAAAATGTTGTTGTTAAACACATGAAATTTGATTGAATATTGTTAACTATAAAAATGTTGGTGTTAAACACATGAAATTTAATTGAATTGTGGGAATGATGTAAATCTTGTTTTAAACCCTTAATATTTAATTGAATTCTGTGAATGATGAAAATGTTGTTGTTAAACCCATGAAATTAGACAGAATTGTGTGAATGATGAAAATGTTATTGGTAAACGCATGAAATCTCATTGAATTGTGTGAATAATTAAAATATTATTGTTAAACCGATGATATTTGATTAAATTGTGGAAATGATGAAAATGTTGTGGTTAAACCCATGAAATTTGATTGAATATTGTTAATCATAAATATGTTCGTGTTAAAGCCATGAAATTTAATTGAATTATGGGAATGATGTAAATCATGTTTTAAACCCGTGAAATTTGATTGTATTGTGTGAATAATTGAAATATTATTGTTAAACCCATGAAATTTGATTGAATTGTGGGAATGATGTAAATTTTGTTGGTAAACCCATGAAATTTGATTAAATTGTGTGAATGATGAAAATGTTGTTGTTAAATCCATGACATTTGATTCAATTGTGTGAATGATTACAATATTATTGTTAAACCCATGAAATTTGATAAAATTGTGTGAATAATTAAAATATTATTCTTAAACCCATGAAATTCGATTAAATTGGGGAAATGATGAAAATGTTGTTGTTAAACCCATGAAATTTGATTGAATATTGTTAATCATAAAAATGTTGGTGTTAAACCCATGAAATTTAATTGAATTCTGGGAACGAGGTAAATCTTATTTTAAACCTATGAAATTTGATTGAATTGTGTGAATAATTGAAATATTATTGTTAAACCCATAAAATTTGATTAAATTGTGTAAATGATGAAAATGTTGTTGTTAAATCCATGACATTTGATTCAATTGTGTGAATAATTAAAATATTGTTGTTAAACCCATGAAATTTGATTAAACTGTGTGAATAATTAAAATATTATTGTTAAACTCATGAAATTTGATTAAATTTTGGAAATGAAGAAAATGTTGTTGTTAAAACCATGAAATTTGATTGAATATTGTTAATCATAAAAATGTTGGTGTTAAACCGATGAAATTTAATTGCATTGTGGGAATGATGTAAATCTTGTTTTCAACCAATGAAATTTGATTAAATTGTATGAATAATTAAAATATTATTGTTAAACCCATGAAATTTGATTAAATTATGGATATGAAGAAAATGTTGTTGTTAAACCATGAAATTTGATTGAATATATTTAATAATAAAAATGCCGGTGTTAAACCCATGAAATTTAATTGAATTGTGTGAATAATTAAATTATTATTCTTAAACCCATGAAATTTTATTAAATTGTGGAAATGATGAAAATGTTGTTGTAAACCCATGAAATTTGATTGAATATTGTTAACCATAAAAATGTTGGTGTTAAACACATGAAATTTAATTAAATTGTGGGAATGATGTAAATCATGTTTTAAACCCGTGAAATTTGACTGAATTGTGTGAATGATGAGAATGTTGTTGGTAAACCCATGAAATCTGATTGAATTGTGTGAATAAATAAAATATTATTGTTAAACCCATGAAATTTGATTAAATTGTGGAAATGATGAAAATGTTGCTGTTAAACCCATGAAATTTGATTGAATATTGTTAATCATAAAAATGTTGGTGTTAACCCCATGAAATTTATTGAATTATGGGAATGAAGTAAATCTTGTTTCAAACCCATGAAATTTGATTAAATTGTGTGAATGATGAAAATATTGTTGTAAAACCCACGAAATCTGATTAAATTTTAAGAATAATTAAAATATTATTGGTAAACACATGAAATTTGATTAAATTGTGGAAATGATGAAAATGTTGTTGTTAAACCCGAGAAATTTGATTGAATATTGTTAACCATAAAAATGTTGGTGTTAAACCCATGAAATTGAATTGAATTGTGGGAATGATGTAAATCTTGTTTTAATCCCATGAAATTTGGTTGACTTGTGTGAATGATGAAAATGTTGTTGTTAAACCCATGAAATTAGATAGAATTGTGTGAATGATGAAAATGTTGTTGTTAAACCCGTGAAATTTGGTTGAATTGTGTGAATGATAAAAATGTTGTTTGTAAACCCATGAAATTTGATTAAATTGTGTGAATAATTAAAATATTATTGGTAAACCCGTGAAATTTGATTAAATTGTGGAAATGATGAAAATGTTGTTGTTAAACCCGAGAAATTTGATTGAATATTGTTAATCATAAAAATGTTGTTGTTAAACCCATGAAATTTAATTGAACTGTGGGAATGATGTAAATCTTGTTTTAAACCCAGAAATTTGATTGAATTGTGTGAATGATGAAAATGTTGTTGTTAAACCCGTGAAATTTGGTTGAATTGTGTGAATGATGAAAATGTTGTTTGTAAACCCATGAAATTTGATTAAATTATGTGAATAATTAAAATATTATTGGTAAACCCGTGAAATTTGATTAAATTGTGGAAATGATGAAAATGTTGTTGTTAAACCCGAGAAATTTGATTGAATATTGTTAATCATAAAAATGTTGTTGTTAAACCCATGAAATTTAATTGAACTGTGGGAATGATGTAAATCTTGTTTTAAACCCAGAAATTTGATTGAATTGTGTGAATGATGAAAATGTTGTTGGTAAACCCATGAAATCTGATTGAATTGTGTGAATAATTGAAATATTATTGTTAAACCCATGAAATTTGATTGAATTGTGGGAATGATGAAAATGTTGTTGTTAAACCCATGAAATTTGATTAAATTGTGGAAATGATGAAAATGTTGTTGTTAAACCCATGAAATTTGATTGAATATTGTTAATCATAAAAATGTTGGTGTTGAACCGATGAAATTTAATTGCATTGTGGGAATGATGTAAATCTTGTTTTAAACCTATGAAATTTGATTAAATTGTGTGAATAATTAAAATATTATTGTTAAACCCATAAATTTAGATAGAATTGTGTGAATGATGAAAATGATGTTGGTAAACCCATGAAATCTGATTGAATTGTGTGAATAATTAAAATATTCTTGTTAAACCCATGAAATTAGATAAAATTGTGTGAATAATTAAAATATTGTTCTTAGACCCAAGAAATTTGATTAAATTATGGAAATGATGAAAATGTTGTTGTTAAACACATGAAATTTGATTGAATATTGTTAACTATAAAAATGTTGGTGTTAAACACATGAAATTTAATTGAATTGTGGGAATGATGTAAATCTTGTTTTAAACCCTTAATATTTAATTGAATTCTGTGAATGATGAAAATGTTGTTGTTAAACCCATGAAATTAGACAGAATTGTGTGAATGATGAAAATGTTATTGGTAAACGCATGAAATCTCATTGAATTGTGTGAATAATTAAAATATTATTGTTAAACCGATGATATTTGATTAAATTGTGGAAATGATGAAAATGTTGTGGTTAAACCCATGAAATTTGATTGAATATTGTTAATCATAAATATGTTCGTGTTAAAGCCATGAAATTTAATTGAATTATGGGAATGATGTAAATCATGTTTTAAACCCGTGAAATTTGATTGTATTGTGTGAATAATTGAAATATTATTGTTAAACCCATGAAATTTGATTGAATTGTGGGAATGATGTAAATTTTGTTGGTAAACCCATGAAATTTGATTAAATTGTGTGAATGATGAAAATGTTGTTGTTAAATCCATGACATTTGATTCAATTGTGTGAATGATTACAATATTATTGTTAAACCCATGAAATTTGATAAAATTGTGTGAATAATTAAAATATTATTCTTAAACCCATGAAATTCGATTAAATTGGGGAAATGATGAAAATGTTGTTGTTAAACCCATGAAATTTGATTGAATATTGTTAATCATAAAAATGTTGGTGTTAAACCCATGAAATTTAATTGAATTCTGGGAACGAGGTAAATCTTATTTTAAACCTATGAAATTTGATTGAATTGTGTGAATAATTGAAATATTATTGTTAAACCCATAAAATTTGATTAAATTGTGTAAATGATGAAAATGTTGTTGTTAAATCCATGACATTTGATTCAATTGTGTGAATAATTAAAATATTGTTGTTAAACCCATGAAATTTGATTAAACTGTGTGAATAATTAAAATATTATTGTTAAACTCATGAAATTTGATTAAATTTTGGAAATGAAGAAAATGTTGTTGTTAAAACCATGAAATTTGATTGAATATTGTTAATCATAAAAATGTTGGTGTTAAACCGATGAAATTTAATTGCATTGTGGGAATGATGTAAATCTTGTTTTCAACCAATGAAATTTGATTAAATTGTATGAATAATTAAAATATTATTGTTAAACCCATGAAATTTGATTAAATTATGGATATGAAGAAAATGTTGTTGTTAAACCATGAAATTTGATTGAATATATTAATAATAAAAATGCCGGTGTTAAACCCATGAAATTTAATGAATTGTGTGAATAATTAAATTATTATTCTTAAACCATGAAATTTTATTAAATTGTGGAAATGATGAAAATGTTGTTGTAAACCCATGAAATTTGATTGAATATTGTTAACCATAAAAATGTTGGTGTTAAACACATGAAATTTAATTAAATTGTGGGAATGATGTAAATCATGTTTTAAACCCGTGAAATTTGACTGAATTGTGTGAATGATGAGAATGTTGTTGGTAAACCCATGAAATCTGATTGAATTGTGTGAATAAATAAAATATTATTGTTAAACCCATGAAATTTGATTAAATTGTGGAAATGATGAAAATGTTGCTGTTAAACCCATGAAATTTGATTGAATATTGTTAATCATAAAAATGTTGGTGTTAACCCCATGAAATTTATTGAATTATGGGAATGAAGTAAATCTTGTTTCAAACCCATGAAATTTGATTAAATTGTGTGAATGATGAAAATATTGTTGTAAAAACCCACGAAATCTGATTAAATTTAAGAATAATTAAAATATTATTGGTAAACACATGAAATTTGATTAAATTGTGGAAATGATGAAAATGTTGTTGTTAAACCCGAGAAATTGATTGAATATTGTTAACCATAAAAATGTTGGTGTTAAACCCATGAAATTGAATTGAATTGTGGAATGATGTAAATCTTGTTTTAATCCCATGAAATTTGGTTGAATTGTGTGAATGATGAAAATGTTGTTGTTAAACCCATGAAATTAGATAGAATTGTGTGAATGATGAAAATGTTGTTGTTAAACCCGTGAAATTTGGTTGAATTGTGTGAATGATAAAAATGTTGTTGTAAACCCATGAAATTTGATTAATTGTGTGAATAATTAAAAATATTATTGGTAAACCCGTGAAATTTGATTAAATTGTGGAAATGATGAAAATGTTGTTGTTAAACCCGAGAAATTTGATTGAATATTGTTAATCATAAAAATGTTGTTGTTAAACCCATGAAATTTAATTGAACTGTGGGAATGATGTAAATCTTGTTTTAAACCCAGAAATTTGATTGAATTGTGTGAATGATGAAAATGTTGTTGGTAAACCCATGAAATCTGATTGAATTGTGTGAATAATGAAATATTATTGTTAAACCCATGAAATTTGATTGAATTGTGGGAATGATGAAAATGTTGTTGTTAAACCATGAAATTTGATTAAATTGTGGAAATGATGAAAATGTTGTTGTTAAACCCATGAAATTTGATTGAATATTGTTAATCATAAAAATGTTGGTGTTGAACCGATGAAATTTAATTGCATTGTGGGAATGATGTAAATCTTGTTTTAAACCTATGAAATTTGATTAAATTGTGTGAATAATTAAAATATTATTGTTAAACCCATAAATTTAGATAGAATTGTGTGAATGATGAAAATGATGTTGGTAAACCCATGAAATCTGATTGAATTGTGTGAATAATTAAAATATTCTTGTTAAACCCATGAAATTAGATAAAATTGTGTGAATAATTAAAATATTGTTCTTAGACCCAAGAAATTTGATTAAATTATGGAAATGATGAAAATGTTGTTGTTAAACACATGAAATTTGATTGAATATTGTTAACTATAAAAATGTTGGTGTTAAACACATGAAATTTAATTGAATTGTGGGAATGATGTAAATCTTGTTTTAAACCCTTAATATTTAATTGAATTCTGTGAATGATGAAAATGTTGTTGTTAAACCCATGAAATTAGACAGAATTGTGTGAATGATGAAAATGTTATTGGTAAACGCATGAAATCTCATTGAATTGTGTGAATAATTAAAATATTATTGTTAAACCGATGATATTTGATTAAATTGTGGAAATGATGAAAATGTTGTGGTTAAACCCATGAAATTTGATTGAATATTGTTAATCATAAATATGTTCGTGTTAAAGCCATGAAATTTAATTGAATTATGGGAATGATGTAAATCATGTTTTAAACCCGTGAAATTTGATTGTATTGTGTGAATAATTGAAATATTATTGTTAAACCCATGAAATTTGATTGAATTGTGGGAATGATGTAAATTTTGTTGGTAAACCCATGAAATTTGATTAAATTGTGTGAATGATGAAAATGTTGTTGTTAAATCCATGACATTTGATTCAATTGTGTGAATGATTACAATATTATTGTTAAACCCATGAAATTTGATAAAATTGTGTGAATAATTAAATATTATTCTTAAACCCATGAAATTCGATTAAATTGGGGAAATGATGAAAATGTTGTTGTTAAACCCATGAAATTTGATTGAATATTGTTAATCATAAAAATGTTGGTGTTAAACCCATGAAATTTAATTGAATTCTGGGAACGAGGTAAATCTTATTTTAAACCTATGAAATTTGATTGAATTGTGTGAATAATTGAAATATTATTGTAAACCCATGAAATTTGATTGAATTGTGGGAATGATGAAAATGTTGTTGTTAAACCCATAAAATTTGATTAAATTGTGTAAATGATGAAAATGTTGTTGTTAAATCCATGACATTTGATTCAATTGTGTGAATGATTAAAATATTGTTGTTAAACCCATGAAATTTGATTAAACTGTGTGAATAATTAAAATATTATTGTTAAACTCATGAAATTTGATTAAATTTTGGAAATGAAGAAAATGTTGTTGTTAAAACCATGAAATTTGATTGAATATTGTTAATCATAAAAATGTTGGTGTTAAACCGATGAAATTTAATTGCATTGTGGGAATGATGTAAATCTTGTTTTCAACCAATGAAATTTGATTAAATTGTATGAATAATTAAAATATTATTGTTAAACCCATGAAATTTGATTAAATTATGGATATGAAGAAAATGTTGTTGTTAAACCATGAAATTTGATTGAATATATTTAATAATAAAAATGCCGGTGTTAAACCCATGAAATTTAATTGAATTGTGTGAATAATTAAATTATTATTCTTAAACCCATGAAATTTTATTAAATTGTGGAAATGATGAAAATGTTGTTGTAAACCCATGAAATTTGATTGAATATTGTTAACCATAAAAATGTTGGTGTTAAACACATGAAATTTAATTAAATTGTGGGAATGATGTAAATCATGTTTTAAACCCGTGAAATTTGACTGAATTGTGTGAATGATGAGAATGTTGTTGGTAAACCCATGAAATCTGATTGAATTGTGTGAATAAATAAAATATTATTGTTAAACCCATGAAATTTGATTAAATTGTGGAAATGATGAAAATGTTGCTGTTAAACCCATGAAATTTGATTGAATATTGTTAATCATAAAAATGTTGGTGTTAACCCCATGAAATTTATTGAATTATGGGAATGAAGTAAATCTTGTTTCAAACCCATGAAATTTGATTGAATTGTGTGAATGACGAAAATGTTGTCGTTATACCAATGAAATTAGATAGAATTATGTGAAGGAAAATGTTGTTGCTAAACCCATGAAATTAGATGGAATTGCGTGAATGATGAAAATGTTGTGGTAAACCCATGAAATCTGATTGAATTGTGTGAATAATGGAAATATTAATGTTAAACCCATGAAATTTGATTGAATTGTGTGAATGATGAAAATGTTGTTGTTAAACCCATGAAATTTGATTAAATTGTGTGAATGATGAAAATATTGTTGTAAAACCCACGAAATCTGATTAAATTTTAAGAATAATTAAAATATTATTGGTAAACACATGAAAATTTGATTAAATTGTGGAAATGATGAAAATGTTGTTGTTAAACCCGAGAAATTTGATTGAATATTGTTAATCATAAAAATGTTGGTGTTAAACCCATGAAATTGAATTTAATGGTGGGAATGATGTAAATCTTGTTTTAATCCCATGAAATTTGGTTGACTTGTGTGAATGATGAAAATGTTGTTGTTAAACCCATGAAATTAGATAGAATTGTGTGAATGATGAAAATGTTGTTGTTAAACCCGTGAAATTTGGTTGAATTGTGTGAATGATGAAAATGTTGTTTGTAAACCCATGAAATTTGATTAAATTGTGTGAATAATTAAAATATTATTGGTAAACCCGTGAAATTTGATTAAATTGTGGAAATGATGAAAATGTTGTTATTAAACCCGAGAAATTTGATTGAATATTGTTAATCATAAAAATGTTGTTGTTAAACCCATGAAATTTAATTGAACTGTGGGAATGATGTAAATCTTGTTTTAAACCCATGAAATTTGATTGAATTGTGTGAATGATGAAAATGTTGTTGGTAAACCCATGAAATTTGATTAAATTGTGGAAATGATGAAAATGTTGTTGTTAAACCCATGAAATTTGATTGAATATTGTTAATCATAAAAATGTTGGTGTTGAACCGATGAAATTTATTGTATTGGGGGAATGATGTAAATCTTGTTTTAAACCCATGAAATTTGATTAAATTGTGTGAATAATAAAAATATTATTGTTAAACCCATAAATTTAGATAGAATTGTGTGAATGATGAAAATGATGTTGGTAAACCCATGAAATCTGATTGAATTGTGTGAATAATTAAAATATTCTTGTTAAACCCATGAAATTAGATAAAATTGTGTGAATAATTAAAATATTATTCTTAAACCCAAGAAATTTGATTAAATTATGGAAATGATGAAAATGTTGTTGTTAAACCCATGAAATTTGATTGAATATTGTTAACTATAAAAATGTTGGTGTTAAACACATGAAATTTAATTGAATTGTGTGAATGATGTAAATCTTGTTTTAAACCCTTAATATTTAAATGAATTCTGTGAATGATGAAAATGTTGTTGTTAAACCCATGAAATTAGACAGAATTGTGTGAATGATGAAAATGTTATTGGTAAACGCGTGAAATCTCATTGAATTGTGTGAATAATTAAAATACTATTGTTAAACCGATGAAATTTGATTAAATTATGGAAATGATGAAAATGTTGTTGTTAAACCCATGAAATTTGATTGAATATTGTTAATCATAAATATGTTGGTGTTAAACCCATGAAATTTAATTGAATTGTGAGAATGACGTAAATCATGTTTTAAACCCGTGAAATTTGATTGTATTGTGTGAATAATTGAAATATTATTCTTAAACCCATGAAATTTGATTGAATTGTGGGAATGATGTAAATTTTGTTGGTAAACCCATGAAATTTGATTAAATTGTGTGAATGATGAAAATGTTGTTGTTAAATCCATGACATTTGATTCAATTGTGTGAATGATTACAATATTATTGTTAAACCCATGAAATTTGATTAAATTCGGGAAATGATGAAAATGTTGTTGTTAAACCCATGAAATTTGATTGAATATTGTTAATCATAAAAATCTTGGTGTTAAACCCATGAAATTTAATTGAATTGTGGGAACGAGGTAAATCTTATTTTAAACCCATGAAATTAGATTGAATTGTGTGAATAATTGAAATATTATTGTTAAACCCATGAAATTTGATTGAATTGTGGGAATGATGTAACTTTTGTTGGTAAACCCATGAAATTTGATTAAATTGTGTGAATGATGAAAATGTTGTTGTTAAATCCATGACATTTGATTCAATTGTGTGAATGATTACAATATTATTGTTAAACCCATGAAATTTGATTAAACTGTGTGAATAATTAAAATATTATTCTTAAACCCATGAAATTTGATTAAATTGGGGAAATGATGAAAATGTTGTTGTTAAACCCATGAAATTTGATTGAATATAGTCAATCATAAAAATGTTGGTGTTAAACCCATGAAATTTAATTGAATTGTGGGAACGAGGTAAATCTTATTTTAAACCCATGAAATTTGATTGAATTGTGTGAATAATTGAAATATTATTGTTAAACCCATGAAATTTGATTGAATTGTGGGAATGATGTAACTTTTGTTGGTAAACCCATGAAATTTGATTAAATTGTGTGAATGATGAAAATGTTGTTGTTAAATCCATGACATTTGATTCAATTGTGTGAATGATTACAATATTATTGTTAAACCCATGAAATTTGATAAAATTGTGTGAATAATTAAAATATTATTCTTAAACCCATGAAATTTGATTAAATTTTGGAAATGAAGAAAATGTTGTTGTTAAAACCATGAAATTTGATTGAGTATTGTTAATCATAAAAATGTTGGTGTTAAACCGATGAAATATAATTGCATTGTGGGAATGATGTAAATCTTGTTTTCAACCATTGAAATTTGATTAAATTGTATGAATAATTAAAATATAATTGGTTAAACCCATGAAATTTGATTAAATTTTGGAAATGATGAAAATGTTGTTGTTAAACCATGAAATTTGATTGAATATATTTAATAATAAAAATGCCGGTGTTAAACCCATGAAATTTAATTGAATTGTGTGAATAATTAAATTATTATTCTTAAACCCATGAAACTTTATTAAATTGTGGAAATGATGAAAATGTTGTTGTAAACCCATGAAATTTAATTAAATATTGTTAACCATAAAAATGTTGGTGTTAAACACATGAAATTTAATTAAATTGTGGGAATGATGTAAATCATGTTTTAAACCCGTGAAATTTGACTGAATTGTGTGAATGATGAGAATGTTGTTGGTAAACCCATGAAATCTGATTGAATTGTGTGAATAATTAAAATATTATTGTTAAACCCATGAAATTTGATTAAATTGTGGAAATGATGAAAATGTTGCTGTTAAACCCATGAAATTTGATTGAATATTGTTAATCATAAAAATGTTGGTGTTAACCCCATGAAATTTATTGAATTGTGGGAATGAAGTAAATCTTGTTTCAAACCCATGAAATTTGATTGAATTGTGTGAATGATGAAAATGTTGTCGTTATACCAATGAAATTAGATAGAATTATGTGAAGGAAAATGTTGTTGCTAAACCCATGAAATTTGATTGAATTGTGTGAATGATGAAAATGTTGTTGTTAAACCCATGAAATTTGATTAAACTGTGTGAATGATGAAAATATTGTTGTAAAACCCACAAAATCTGATTAAATTTTAAGAATAATTAAAATATTATTGGTAAACACATGAAATTTGATTAAATTATGGAAATGATGAAAATGTTGTTGTTAAACCCGAGAAATTTGATTGAATATTGTTAATCATAAAAATGTTGGTGTTAAACCCATGAAATTGAATTGAATTGTGGGACTGATGTAAATCTTGTTTTAATCCCATGAAATTTGGTTGACTTGTGTGAATGATGAAAATGTTGTTGTTAAACCCATGAAATTAGATAGAATAGTGTGAATGTTGAAAATGTTGTTGTTGAACCCGTGAAATTTGATTGAATTGTGTGAATGATGAATATGTTGTTGTTAAACCCATGAAATTTGATTAAATTGTGTGAATAATAAAAATATTATTGGTAAACCCGTGAAATTTGATTAAATTGTGGAAATGATCAAAATGTTGTTGTTAAACCCGAGAAATTTGATTGAATATTGTTAATCATAAAAATGTTGTTGTTAAACCCATGAAATTTAATTGCATTGCGGGAATGATGTAAATCTTGTTTTAAACCCAAGAAATTTGATTGAATTGTGTGAATGATGAAAATGTTGTTGTTAAACCCATGAAATTTGATTGAATATTGTTAAATATAAAAATGTTGGTGTTAAACACATGAAATTTAATTGAATTGTGGGAATGATGTAAATCTTGTTTTAAACCCTTAAAATTTAATTAAATTCTGTGAATGATGAAAATGTTGTTGTTAAACCCATGAAATTAGACAGAATTGTGTGAATGATGAAAATGTTATTGGTAAACGCATGAATTCTCATTGAATTGTGTGAATAATTAAAATATTATTGTTAAACAGATGAAATTTGATTAAATTGTGGAAATGATGAAAATGTTGTTGTTAAACCCATGAAATTTGATTGAATATTGTTAATCATAAATATGTTGGTGTTAAACCCATGAAATTTAATTGAATTGTGGGAATGATGTAAATCATGTTTTAAACCCGTGAAATTTGATTGTATTGTGTGAATAATTGAAATATTATTGTTTAACCCATGAAATTTGATTGAATTGTGGGAATGATGTAAATTTTGTTGGTAAACCCTTGAAATTTGATTAAATTGTGTGAATGATGAAAATGTTGTTGTTAAATCCATGACATTTGATTCAATTGTGTGAATGATTACATTATTATTGTTAAACCCATGAAATTTGATAAAATTGTGTGAATAATTAAAATATTATTCTTAAACCCATGAAATTTGATTAAATTGGGGAAATGATGAAAATGTTGTTGTTAAACCCATGAAATTTCATTGAATATAGTCAATCATAAAAATGTTGGTGTTAAACCCATGAAATTTAATTGAATTGTGGGAACGAGGTAAATCTTATTTTAAACCCATGAAATTAGATTGAATTGTGTGAATAATTGAAATATTATTGTTAAACCCATGAAATTTGATTGAATTGTGGGAATGATGTAACTTTTGTTGGTAAACCCATGAAATTTGATTAAATGGTGTGAATGATGAAAATGTTGTTGTTAAATCCATGACATTTGATTCAATTGTGTGAATGATTACAATATTATTGTTAAACCCATGAAATTTGATAAAATTGTGTGAATAATTAAAATATTATTCTTAAACCCATGAAATTTGATTAAATTGGGGAAATGATGAAAATGTTGTTGTTAAACCCATAAAATTTGATTGAATATAGTCAATCATAAAAATGTTGGTGTTAAACCCATGAAATTTAATTGAATTGTGGGAACGAGGTAAATCTTATTTTAAACCCATGAAATTTGATTGAATTGTGTGAATAATTGAAATATTATTGTTAAACCCATGAAATTTGATTGAATTGTGGGAATGATGAAAATGTTGTTGTTAAACCCATAAAATTTGATTAAATTGTGTAAATGATGAAAATGTTGTTGTTAAATCAATGACATTTGATTCAATTGTGTGAATGATTAAAATATTGTTGTTAAACCCATGAAATTTGATTAAACTGTGTAAATAATTAAAATATTATTGTTAAACCCATGAAATTTGATTAAATTTTGGAAATGAAGAAAATGTTGTTGTTAAAACCATGAAATTTGATTGAGTATTGTTAATCATAAAAATGTTGGTGTTAAACCGATGAAATTTAATTGCATTGTGGGAATGATGTAAATCTTGTTTTCAACCAATGAAATTTGATTAAATTGTATGAATAATTAAAATATTATTGTTAAACCCATGAAATTTGATTAAATTATGGAAATGATGAAAATGTTGTTGTTAAACCATGAAATTTGATTGAATATATTTAATAATAAAAATGCCGGTGTTAAACCCATGAAATTTAATTGAATTGTGTGAATAATTAAATTATTATTCTTAAACCCATGAAACTTTATTAAATTGTGGAAATGATGAAAATGTTGTTGTAAACCCATGAAATTTGATTGAATATTGTTAACCATAAAAAAGTTGGTGTTAAACACATGAAATTTAATTAAATTGTGGGAATGATGTAAATCATGTTTTAAACCCGTGAAATTTGACTGAATTGTGTGAATGATGAGAATGTTGTTGGTAAACCCATGAAATCTGATTGAATTGTGTGAATAATTAAAATATTATTGTTAAACCCATGAAATTTGATTAAATTGTGGAAATGATGAAAATGTTGCTGTTAAACCCATGAAATTTGATTGAATATTGTTAATCATAAAAATGTTGGTGTTAACCCCATGAAATTTATTGAATTATAGGAATGAAGTAAATCTTGTTTCAAACCCATGAAATTTGATTGAATTGTGTGAATGATGAAAATGTTGTCGTTATACCAATGAAATTTGATAGAATTATGTGAAGGAAAATGTTGTTGCTAAACCCATGAAATTTGATTGAATTGTGTGAATGATGAAAATGTTGTTGTTAAACCCATGAAATTTGATTAAATTGTGTGAATGATGAAAATATTGTTGTAAAACCCACGAAATCTGATTAAATTTTAAGAATAATTAAAATATTATTGGTAAACACATGAAATTTGATTAAATTGTGGAAATGATGAAAATGTTGTTGTTAAACCCGAGAAATTTGATTGAATATTGTTAACCATAAAAATGTTGGTGTTAAACCCATGAAATTGAATTGAATTGTGGGAATGATGTAAATCTTGTTTTAATCCCATGAAATTTGGTTGACTTGTGTGAATGATGAAAATGTTGTTGTTAAACCCATGAAATTAGATAGAATTGTGTGAATGATGAAAATGTTGTTGTTAAACCCGTGAAATTTGGTTGAATTGTGTGAATAATTAAAATATTATTGGTAAACCCGTGAAATTTGATTAAATTGTGGAAATGATGAAAATG
The DNA here is from genome assembly GCF_024323335.1 of Lathyrus oleraceus. Taxonomy (NCBI): domain Eukaryota; kingdom Viridiplantae; phylum Streptophyta; class Magnoliopsida; order Fabales; family Fabaceae; genus Lathyrus; species Lathyrus oleraceus. Next base: position 416,709,412 of record NC_066581.1, on the reverse strand, counting down.
TTGTTGTTAAACCCGAGAAATTTGATTGAATATTGTTAATCATAAAAATGTTGTTGTTAAACCCATGAAATTTAATTGAACTGTGGGAATGATGTAAATCTTGTTTTAAACCCATGAAATTTGATTGAATTGTGTGAATGATGAAAATGTTGTTGGTAAACCCATGAAATCTGATTGAATTGTGTGAATAATTGAAATATTATTGTTAAACCCATGAAATTTGATTGAATTGTGGGAATGATGAAAATGTTGTTGTTAAACCCATGAAATTTGATTAAATTGTGGAAATGATGAAAATGTTGTTGTTAAACCCATGAAATTTGATTGAATATTGTTAATCATAAAAATGTTGGTGTTGAACCGATGAAATTTAATTGCATTGTGGGAATGATGTAAATCTTGTTTTAAACCTATGAAATTTGATTAAATTGTGTGAATAATTAAAATATTATTGTTAAACCCATAAATTTAGATAGAATTGTGTGAATGATGAAAATGATGTTGGTAAACCCATGAAATCTGATTGAATTGTGTGAATAATTAAAATATTCTTGTTAAACCCATGAAATTAGATAAAATTGAGTGAATAATTAAAATATTATTCTTAGACCCAAGAAATTTGATTAAATTATGGAAATGATGAAAATGTTGTTGTTAAACACATGAAATTTGATTGAATATTGTTAACTATAAAAATGTTGGTGTTAAACACATGAAATTTAATTGAATTGTGGGAATGATGTAAATCTTGTTTTAAACCATTAATATTTAATTGAATTCTGTGAATGATGAAAATGTTGTTGTTAAACCCATGAAATTAGACAGAATAGTGTGAATGATGAAAATGTTATTGGTAAACGCATGAAATCTCATTGAATTGTGTGAATAATTAAAATATTATTGTTAAACCGATGAAATTTGATTAAATTGTGGAAATGATGAAAATGTTGTGGTTAAATCCATGAAATTTGATTGAATATTGTTAATCATAAATATGTTCGTGTTAAACCCATGAAATTTAATTGAATTGTGGGAATGATGTAAATCATGTTTTAAACCCGTGAAATTTGATTGTATTGTGTGAATAATTGAAATATTATTGTTAAACCCATGAAATTTGATTGAATTGTGGGAATGATGTAAATTTTGTTGGTAAACCCATGAAATTTGATTAAATTGTGTGAATGATGAAAATGTTGTTGTTAAATCCATGACATTTGATTCAATTGTGTGAATGATTACAATATTATTGTTAAACCCATGAAATTTGATAAAATTGTGTGAATAATTAAAATATTATTCTTAAACCCATGAAATTCGATTAAATTGGGGAAATGATGAAAATGTTGTTGTTAAACCCATGAAATTTGATTGAATATTGTTAATCATAAAAATGTTGGTGTTAAACCCATGAAATTTAATTGAATTCTGGGAACGAGGTAAATCTTATTTTAAACCCATGAAATTTGATTGAATTGTGTGAATAATTGAAATATTATTGTTAAACCCATGAAATTTGATTGAATTGTGGGAATGATGAAAATGTTGTTGTTAAACCCATAAAATTTGATTAAATTGTGTAAATGATGAAAATGTTGTTGTTAAATCCATGACATTTGATTCAATTGTGTGAATGATTAAAATATTGTTGTTAAACCCATGAAATTTGATTAAACTGTGTGAATAATTAAAATATTATTTTTAAACCCATGAAATTTGATTAAATTTTGGAAATGAAGAAAATGTTGTTGTTAAAACCATGAAATTTGATTGAATATTGTTAATCATAAAAATGTTGGTGTTAAACCGATGAAATTTAATTGCATTGTGGGAATGATGTAAATCTTGTTTTCAACCAATGAAATTTGATTAAATTGTATGAATAATTAAAATATTATTGTTAAACCCATGAAATTTGATTAAATTATGGATATGAAGAAAATGTTGTTGTTAAACCATGAAATTTGATTGAATATATTTAATAATAAAAATGCCGGTGTTAAACCCATGAAATTTAATTGAATTGTGTGAATAATTAAATTATTATTCTTAAACCCATGAAATTTTATTAAATTGTGGAAATGATGAAAATGTTGTTGTAAACCCATGAAATTTGATTGAATATTGTTAACCATAAAAATGTTGGTGTTAAACACATGAAATTTAATTAAATTGTGGGAATGATGTAAATCATGTTTTAAACCCGTGAAATTTGACTGAATTGTGTGAATGATGAGAATGTTGTTGGTAAACCCATGAAATCTGATTGAATTGTGTGAATACTTAAAATATTATTGTTAAACCCATGAAATTTGATTAAATTGTGGAAATGATGAAAATGTTGTTGTTAAACCCATGAAATTTGATTGAATATTGTTAATCATAAAAATGTTGGTGTTAACCCCATGAAATTTATTGAATTGTGGGAATGAAGTAAATCTTGTTTCAAACCCATGAAATTTGATTGAATTGTGTGAATGACGAAAAATGTTGTCGTTATACCAATGAAATTAGATAGAATTATGTGAAGGAAAATGTTGTTGCTAAACCCATGAAATTAGATGGAATTGCGTGAATGATGAAAATGTTGTGGTAAACCCATGAAATCTGATTGAATTGTGTGAATAATGGAAATATTAATGTTAAACCCATGAAATTTGATTGAATTGTGTGAATGATGAAAATGTTGTTGTTAAACCCATGAAATTTGATTAAATTGTGTGAATGATGAAAATATTGTTGTAAAACCCACGAAATCTGATTAAATTTTAAGAATAATTAAAATATTATTGGTAAACACATGATATTTGATTAAATTGTGGAAATGATGAAAATGTTGTTGTTAAACCCGAGAAATTTGATTGAATATTGTTAATAAAAAAAATGTTGGTGTTAAACCCATGAAATTGAATTTAATGGTGGGAATGATGTAAATCTTGTTTTAATCCCATGAAATTTGGTTGACTTGTGTGAATGATGAAAATGTTGTTGTTAAACCCATGAAATTAGATAGAATTGTGTGAATGATAAAAATGTTGTTGTTAAACCCGTGAAATTTGGTTGAATTGTGTGAATGATGAAAATGTTGTTTGTAAACCCATGAAATTCGATTAAATTGTGTGAATAATTAAAATATTATTGGTAAACCCGTGAAATTTGATTAAATTGTGGAAATGATGAAAAGTTGTTATTAAACCCGAGAAATTTGATTGAATATTGTTAATCATAAAAATGTTGTTGTTAAACCCATTAAAATTTAATTGAACTGTGGGAATGATGTAAATCTTGTTTTAAACCCATGAAATTTGATTGAATTGTGTGAATGATGAAAATGTTGTTGGTAAACCCATGAAATCTGATTGAATTGTGTGAATAATTGAAATATTATTGTTAAACCCATGAAATTTGATTGAATTGTGGGAATGATGAAAATGTTGTTGTTAAACCCATGAAATTTGATTAAATTGTGGAAATGATGAAAATGTTGTTGTTAAACCCATGAAATTTTATTGAATATTGTTAATCATAAAAATGTTGGTGTTGAACCGATGAAATTTAATTGCATTGGGGGAATGATGTAAATCTTGTTTTAAACCCATGAAATTTGATTAAATTGTGTGAATAATTAAAATATTATTGTTCAACCCATAAATTTAGATAGAATTGTGTGAATGATGAAAATGATGTTGGTAAACCCATGAAATCTGATTGAATTGTGTGAATAATTAAAATATTCTTGTTAAACCCATGAAATTTAGATAAAATTGTGTGAATAATTAAAATATTATTCTTAAACCCAAGAAATTTGATTAAATTATGGAAATGATGAAATGTTTGTTAAACCCATGAAATTTGATTGAATATTGTTAACTATAAAAATGTTGGTGTTAAACACATGAAATTAATTGAATTGTGTGAATGATGTAAATCTTGTTTTAAACCCTTAATATTTAAATGAATTCTGTGAATGATGAAAATTGTTGTTTTAAACCCATGAAATTAGACAGAATTGTGTGAATGATGAAAATGTTGTTGTTAAACCCATGAAATTTGATTGAATATTGTTAATCATAAATATGTTGGTGTTAAACCCATGAAATTTAATTGAATTGTGGGAATGACGTAAATCATGTTTTAAACCCGTGAAATTTGATTGTATTGTGTGAATAATTGAAATATTATTCTTAAACCCATGAAATTTGATTGAATTGTGGGAATGATGTAAATTTTGTTGGTAAACCCATAAAATTTGATTAAATTGTGTGAATGATGAAAATGTTGTTGTTAAATCCATGACATTTGATTCAATTGTGTGAATGATTACAATATTATTGTTAAACCCATGAAATTTGATAAAATTGTGTGAATAATTAAAATATTATTCTTAAACCCATGAAATTTGATTAAATTGGGAAATGATGAAAATGTTGTTGTTAAACCCATGAAATTTGATTGAATATTGTTAATCATAAAATCTTGGTGTTAAACCCATGAAATTTAATTGAATTGTGGGAACGAGGTAAATCTTATTTTAAACCCATGAAATTAGATTGAATTGTGTGAATAATTGAAATATTATTGTTAAACCCATGAAATTTGATTGAATTGTGTGAATGATGTAACTTTTGTTTGTAAACCCATGAAATTTGATTAAATTGTGTGAATGATGAAAATGTTGTTGTTAAATCCATGACATTTGATTCAATTGTGTGAATGATTACAATATTATTGTTAAACCCATGAAATTTGATAAAATTATGTGAATAATTAAAATATTATTCTTAAACCCATGAAATTTGATAGAATTATGTGAAGGAAAATGTTGTTGCTAAACCCATGAAATTTGATTGAATTGTGTGAATGATGAAAATGTTGTTGTTAAACCCATGAAATTTGATTAAATTGTGTGAATGATGAAAATATTGTTGTAAAACCCACGAAATCTGATTAAATTTTAAGAATAATTAAAATATTATTGGTAAACCCATGAAATTTGATTAAATTGTGGAAATGATGAAAATGTTGTTGTTAAACCCGAGAAATTTGATTGATATTGTTAACCATAAAATGTTGGTGTTAAACCCATGAAATTGAATTGAATTGTGGGAATGATGTAAATCTTGTTTTAATCCCATGAAATTTGGTTGACTTGTGTGAATCATAAAAATGTTGTTGTTAAACCCATAAAATTAGATTGAACTGTGGGAATGATGTAAATCTTGTTTTAAACCCATGAAATTTGATTGAATTGTGTGAATGATGAAAATGTTGTTGGTAAACCCATGAAATCTGATTGAATTGTATGAATAATTGAAATATTATTGTTAAACCCATGAAATTTGATTGAATTGTGGGAATGATGAAAATGTTGTTGTTAAATCATGAAATTTGATTAAATTGTGGAAATGATGAAAATGTTGTTGTTAAACCCCTGAAATTTGATTGAATATTGTTAATCATAAAAATGTTGGTGTTGAACCGATGAAATTTAATTGCATTGTGGGAATGATGTAAATCTTGTTTTAAACCTATGAAATTTGATTAAATTGTGTGAATAATTAAAATATTATTGTTAAACCCATAAATTTAGATAGAATTGTGTGAATGATGAAAATGATGTTGGTAAACCCATGAAATCTGATTGAATTGTGTGAATAATTAAAATATTCTTGTTAAACCCATGAAATTAGATAAAATTGTGTGAATAATTAAAATATTGTTCTTAAACCCAAGAAATTTGATTAAATTATGGAAATGATGAAAATGTTGTTGTTAAACACATGAAATTGATTGAATATTGTTAACTATAAAAATGTTGGTGTTAAACACATGAAATTTAATTGAATTGTGGGAATGATGTAAATCTTGTTTTAAACCCTTAATATTTAATTGAATTCTGTGAATGATGAAAATGTTGTTGTTAAACCCATGAAATTAGACAGAATTGTGTGAATGATGAAAATGTTATTGGTAAACGCATGAAATCTCATTGAATTGTGTGAATAATTAAAATATTATTGTTAAACCGATGATATTTGATTAAATTGTGGAAATGATGAAAATGTTGTGGTTAAACCCATGAAATTTGATTGAATATTGTTAATCATAAATATGTTCGTGTTAAACCCATGAAATTTAATTGAATTATGGGAATGATGTAAATCATGTTTTAAACCCGTGAAATTTGATTGTATTGTGTGAATAATTGAAATATTATTGTTAAACCCATGAAATTTGATTGAATTGTGGGAATGATGTAAGTTTTGTTGGTAAACCCCAAGAAATTTGATTAAATTGTGTGAATGATGAAAATGTTGTTGTTAAATCCATGACATTTGATTCAATTGTGTGAATGATTAAAATATTGTTGTTAAACCCATGAAATTTGATTAAACTGTGTGAATAATTAAAATATTATTGTTAAACTCATGAAATTTGATTAAATTTTGGAAATGAAGAAAATGTTGTTGTTAAAACCATGAAATTTGATTGAATATTGTTAATCATAAAAATGTTGGTGTTAAACCGATGAAATTTAATTGCATTGTGGGAATGATGTAAATCTTGTTTTCAACCAATGAAATTTGATTAAATTGTATGAATAATTAAAATATTATTGTTAAACCCATGAAATTTGATTAAATTATGGATATGAAGAAAATGTTGTTGTTAAACCATGAAATTTGATTGAATGTATTTAATAATAAAAATGCCGGTGTTAAACCCATGAAATTTAATTGAATTGTGTGAATAATTAAATTATTATTCTTAAACCCATGAAAATTTATTAAATTGTGGAAATGATGAAAATGTTGTTGTAAACCCATGAAATTTGATTGAATATTGTTAACCATAAAAATGTTGGTGTTAAACACATGAAATTTAATTAAATTGTGGGAATGATGTAAATCATGTTTTAAACCCGTGAAATTTGACTGAATTGTGTGAATGATGAGAATGTTGTTGGTAAACCCATGAAATCTGATTGAATTGTGTGAATAATTAAAATATTATTGTTAAACCCATGAAATTTGATTAAATTGTGGAAATGATGAAAATGTTGCTGTTAAACCCATGAAATTTGATTGAATATTGTTAATCATAAAAATGTTGGTGTTAACCCATGAAATTTATTGAATTACGGGAATGAAGTAAATCTTGTTTCAAACCCATGAAATTTGATTGAATTGTGTGAATGACGAAAATGTTGTCGTTATACCAATGAAATTAGATAGAATTATGTGAAGGAAATGTTGTTGCTAAACCCATGAAATTAGTGGAATTGCGTGAATGATGAAAATGTTGTGGTAAACCATGAAATCTGATTGAATTGTGTGAATAATGGAAATATTAATGTTAAACCCATGAAATTTGATTGAATTGTGTGAATGATGAAAATGTTGTTGTTAAACCCATGAAATTTGATTAAATTGTGTGAATGATGAAAATATTGTTGTTAAAACCCACGAAATCTGATTAAATTTTAAGAATAATTAAATATTATTGGTAAACACATGAAAATTTGATTAAATTGTGGAAATGATGAAAATGTTGTTGTTAAACCCGAGAAATTTGATTGAATATTGTTAATCATAAAATGTTGGTGTTAAACCCATGAAATTGAATTTAATGGTGGGAATGATGTAAATCTTGTTTTAATCCCATGAAATTTGGTTGACTTGTGTGAATGATGAAAATGTTGTTGTTAAACCCATGAAATTAGATAGAATTGTGTGAATGATGAAAATGTTGTTGTTAAACCCGTGAAATTTGGTGAATTGTGTGAATGATGAAAATGTTGTTTGTAAACCCATGAAATTTGATTAAATTGTGTGAATAATTAAAATATTATTGGTAAACCCGTGAAATTTGATTAAATTGTGGAAATGATGAAAATGTTGTTATTAAACCCGAGAAATTTGATTGAATATTGTTAATCATAAAAATGTTGTTGTTAAACCCATGAAATTTAATTGAACTGTGGGAATGATGTAAATCTTGTTTTAAACCCATGAAATTTGATTGAATTGTGTGAATGATGAAAATGTTGTTGGTAAACCCATGAAATTTGATTAAATTGTGGAAATGATGAAAATGTTGTTGTTAAACCCATGAAATTTGATTGAATATTGTTAATCATAAAAATGTTGGTGTTGAACCGATGAAATTTATTGTATTGGGGGAATGATGTAAATCTTGTTTTAAACCCATGAAATTTGATTAAATTGTGTGAATAATAAAAATATTATTGTTAAACCCATAAATTTAGATAGAATTGTGTGAATGATGAAAATGATGTTGGTAAACCCATGAAATCTGATTGAATTGTGTGAATAATTAAAATATTCTTGTTAAACCCATGAAATTAGATAAAATTGTGTGAATAATTAAAATATTATTCTTAAACCCAAGAAATTTGATTAAATTATGGAAATGATGAAAATGTTGTTGTTAAACCCATGAAATTTGATTGAATATTGTTAACTATAAAAATGTTGGTGTTAAACACATGAAATTTAATTGAATTGTGTGAATGATGTAAATCTTGTTTTAAACCCTTAATATTTAAATGAATTCTGTGAATGATGAAAATGTTGTTGTTAAACCCATGAAATTAGACAGAATTGTGTGAATGATGAAAATGTTATTGGTAAACGCGTGAAATCTCATTGAATTGTGTGAATAATTAAAATACTATTGTTAAACCGATGAAATTTGATTAAATTATGGAAATGATGAAAATGTTGTTGTTAAACCCATGAAATTTGATTGAATATTGTTAATCATAAATATGTTGGTGTTAAACCCATGAAATTTAATTGAATTGTGAGAATGACGTAAATCATGTTTTAAACCCGTGAAATTTGATTGTATTGTGTGAATAATTGAAATATTATTCTTAAACCCATGAAATTTGATTGAATTGTGGGAATGATGTAAATTTTGTTGGTAAACCCATGAAATTTGATTAAATTGTGTGAATGATGAAAATGTTGTTGTTAAATCCATGAGATTTGATTCAATTGTGTGAATGATTACAATATTATTGTTAAACCCATGAAATTTGATAAAATTGTGTGAATAATTAAAATATTATTCTTAAACCCATGAAATTCGATTAAATTGGGGAAATGATGAAAATGTTGTTGTTAAACCCATGAAATTTGATTGAATATTGTTAATCATAAAAATGTTGGTGTTAAACCCATGAAATTTAATTGAATTCTGGGAACGAGGTAAATCTTATTTTAAACCCATGAAATTTGATTGAATTGTGTGAATAATTGAAATATTATTGTTAAACCCATGAAATTTGATTGAATTGTGGGAATGATGAAAATGTTGTTGTTAAACCCATAAAATTTGATTAAATTGTGTAAATGATGAAAATGTTGTTGTTAAATCCATGACATTTGATTCAATTGTGTGAATGATTAAAATATTGTTGTTAAACCCATGAAATTTGATTAAACTGTGTGAATAATTAAAATATTATTGTTAAACTCATGAAATTTGATTAAATTTTGGAAATGAAGAAAATGTTGTTGTTAAAACCATGAAATTTGATTGAATATTGTTAATCATAAAAATGTTGGTGTTAAACCGATGAAATTTAATTGCATTGTGGGAATGATGTAAATCTTGTTTTCAACCAATGAAATTTGATTAAATTGTATGAATAATTAAAATATTATTGTTAAACCCATGAAATTTGATTAAATTATGGATATGAAGAAAATGTTGTTGTTAAACCATGAAATTTGATTGAATATATTTAATAATAAAAATGCCGGTGTTAAACCCATGAAATTTAATTGAATTGTGTGAATAATTAAATTATTATTCTTAAACCCATGAAAATTTATTAAATTGTGGAAATGATGAAAATGTTGTTGTAAACCCATGAAATTTGATTGAATATTGTTAACCATAAAAATGTTGGTGTTAAACACATGAAATTTAATTAAATTGTGGGAATGATGTAAATCATGTTTTAAACCCGTGAAATTTGACTGAATTGTGTGAATGATGAGAATGTTGTTGGTAAACCCATGAAATCTGATTGAATTGTGTGAATAATTAAAATATTATTGTTAAACCCATGAAATTTGATTAAATTGTGGAAATGATGAAAATGTTGCTGTTAAACCCATGAAATTTGATTGAATATTGTTAATCATAAAAATGTTGGTGTTAACCCCATGAAATTTATTGAATTACGGGAATGAAGTAAATCTTGTTTCAAACCCATGAAATTTGATTGAATTGTGTGAATGACGAAAATGTTGTCGTTATACCAATGAAATTAGATAGAATTATGTGAAGGAAAATGTTGTTGCTAAACCCATGAAATTAGATGGAATTGCGTGAATGATGAAAATGTTGTGGTAAACCCATGAAATCTGATTGAATTGTGTGAATAATGGAAATATTAATGTTAAACCCATGAAATTTGATTGAATTGTGTGAATGATGAAAATGTTGTTGTTAAACCCATGAAATTTGATTAAATTGTGGAATGATGAAAATATTGTTGTAAAACCCACGAAATCTGATTAAATTTTAAGAATAATTAAAATATTATTGGTAAACACATGAAAATTTGATTAAATTGTGGAAATGATGAAAATGTTGTTGTTAAACCCGAGAAATTTGATTGAATATTGTTAATCATAAAAATGTTGGTGTTAAACCCATGAAATTGAATTTAATGGTGGGAATGATGTAAATCTTGTTTTAATCCCATGAAATTTGGTTGACTTGTGTGAATGATGAAAATGTTGTTGTTAAACCCATGAAATTAGATAGAATTGTGTGAATGATGAAAATGTTGTTGTTAAACCCGTGAAATTTGGTTGAATTGTGTGAATGATGAAAATGTTGTTTGTAAACCCATGAAATTTGATTAAATTGTGTGAATAATTAAAATATTATTGGTAAACCCGTGAAATTTGATTAAATTGTGGAAATGATGAAAATGTTGTTATTAAACCCGAGAAATTTGATTGAATATTGTTAATCATAAAAATGTTGTTGTTAAACCCATGAAATTTAATTGAACTGTGGGAATGATGTAAATCTTGTTTTAAACCCATGAAATTTGATTGAATTGTGTGAATGATGAAAATGTTGTTGGTAAACCCATGAAATTTGATTAAATTGTGGAAATGATGAAAATGTTGTTGTTAAACCCATGAAATTTGATTGAATATGTTAATCATAAAAATGTTGGTGTTGAACGATGAAATTTATTGTATTGGGGGAATGATGTAAATCTTGTTTTAAACCCATGAAATTGATTAAATTGTGTGAATAATAAAAATATTATTGTTAAACCCATAAATTTAGATAGAATTGTGTGAATGATGAAAATGATGTTGGTAAACCCATGAAATCTGATTGAATTGTGTGAATAATTAAAATATTCTTGTTAAACCCATGAAATTAGATAAAATTGTGTGAATAATTAAAATATTATTCTTAAACCCAAGAAATTTGATTAAATTATGGAAATGATGAAAATGTTGTTGTTAAACCCATGAAATTTGATTGAATATTGTTAACTATAAAAATGTTGGTGTTAAACACATGAAATTTAATTGAATTGTGTGAATGATGTAAATCTTGTTTTAAACCCTTAATATTTAAATGAATTCTGTGAATGATGAAAATGTTGTTGTTAAACCCATGAAATTAGACAGAATTGTGTGAATGATGAAAATGTTATTGGTAAACGCGTGAAATCTCATTGAATTGTGTGAATAATTAAAATACTATTGTTAAACCGATGAAATTTGATTAAATTATGGAAATGATGAAAATGTTGTTGTTAAACCCATGAAATTTGATTGAATATTGTTAATCATAAATATGTTGGTGTTAAACCCATGAAATTTAATTGAATTGTGAGAATGACGTAAATCATGTTTTAAACCCGTGAAATTTGATTGTATTGTGTGAATAATTGAAATATTATTCTTAAACCCATGAAATTTGATTGAATTGTGGGAATGATGTAAATTTTGTTGGTAAACCCATGAAATTTGATTAAATTGTGTGAATGATGAAAATGTTGTTGTTAAATCCATGACATTTGATTCAATTGTGTGAATGATTACAATATTGTTAAACCCATGAAATTTGATTAAATTCGGGAAATGATGAAAATGTTGTTGTTAAACCCATGAAATTTGATTGAATATTGTTAATCATAAAAATCTTGGTGTTAAACCCATGAAATTTAATTGAATTGTGGGAACGAGGTAAATCTTATTTTAAACCATGAAATTAGATTGAATTGTGTGAATAATTGAAATATTATTGTTAAACCCATGAAATTTGATTGAATTGTGGGAATGATGTAACTTTTGTTGGTAAACCCATGAAATTGATTAAATTGTGTGAATGATGAAAATGTTGTTGTTAAATCCATGACATTTGATTCAATTGTGTGAATGATTACAATATTATTGTTAAACCCATGAAATTTGATAAAATTGTGTGAATAATTAAAATATTATTCTTAAACCATGAAATTTGATTAAATTGGGAAATGATGAAAATGTTGTTGTTAAACCCATGAAATTTGATTGAATATAGTCAATCATAAAAATGTTGGTGTTAAACCCATGAAATTTAATTGAATTGTGGGAACGAGGTAAATCTTATTTTAAACCCATGAAATTTGATTGAATTGTGTGAATAATTGAAATATTATTGTTAAACCCATGAAATTTGATTGAATTGTGGGAATGATGAAAATGTTGTTGTTAAACCCATAAAATTTGATTAAATTGTGTAAATGATGAAAATGTTGTTGTTAAATCCATGACATTTGATTCAATTGTGTGAATGATTAAAATATTGTTGTTAAACCCATGAAATTTGATTAAACTGTGTGAATAATTAAAATATTATTGTTAAACCCATGAAATTTGATTAAATTTTGGAAATGAAGAAAATGTTGTTGTTAAAACCATGAAATTTGATTGAGTATTGTTAATCATAAAAATGTTGGTGTTAAACCGATGAAATTTAATTGCATTGTGGGAATGATGTAAATCTTGTTTTCAACCATTGAAATTTGATTAAATTGTATGAATAATTAAAATATAATTGGTTAAACCCATGAAATTTGATTAAATTTTGGAAATGATGAAAATGTTGTTGTTAAACCATGAAATTTGATTGAATATATTTAATAATAAAAATGCCGGTGTTAAACCCATGAAATTTAATTGAATTGTGTGAATAATTAAATTATTATTCTTAAACCCATGAAACTTTATTAAATTGTGGAAATGATGAAAATGTTGTTGTAAACCCATGAAATTTAATTAAATATTGTTAACCATAAAAATGTTGGTGTTAAACACATGAAATTTAATTAAATTGTGGGAATGATGTAAATCATGTTTTAAACCCGTGAAATTTGACTGAATTGTGTGAATGATGAGAATGTTGTTGGTAAACCCATGAAATCTGATTGAATTGTGTGAATAATTAAAATATTATTGTTAAACCCATGAAATTTGATTAAATTGTGGAAATGATGAAAATGTTGCTGTTAAACCCATGAAATTTGATTGAATATTGTTAATCATAAAAATGTTGGTGTTAACCCATGAAATTTATTGAATTGTGGGAATGAAGTAAATCTTGTTTCAAACCCATGAAATTTGATTGAATTGTGTGAATGATGAAAATGTTGTCGTTATACCAATGAAATTAGATAGAATTATGTGAAGGAAAATGTTGCTAAACCCATGAAATTTGATTGAATTGTGTGAATGATGAAAATGTTGTTGTTAAACCCATGAAATTTGATTAAATTGTGTGAATGATGAAAATATTGTTGTAAAACCCACAAAATCTGATTAAATTTAAAGAATAATTAAAATATTATTGGAAAACACATGAAATTTGATTAAATTATGGAAATGATGAAAATGTTGTTGTTAAACCCGAGAAATTTGATTGAATATTGTTAATCATAAAAATGTTGGTGTTAACCCATGAAATTGATTGAATTGTGGGACTGATGTAAATCTTGTTTTAATCCCATGAAATTTGGTGACTTGTGTGAATGATGAAAATGTTGTTGTTAAACCCATGAAATTAGATAGAATTGTGTGAATGTTGAAAATGTTGTTGTTGAACCCGTGAAATTTGATTGAATTGTGTGAATGATGAATTGTTGTTGTTAAACCCATGAAATTTGATTAAATTGTGTGAATAATTAAAATATTATGGTAAACCGTGAAATTGATTAAATTGTGGAAATGATCAAAATGTTGTTGTTAAACCCGAGAAATTTGATTGAATATTGTTAATCATAAAATGTTGTTGTTAAACCATGAAATTTAATTGCATTGCGGGAATGATGTAAATCTTGTTTAAACCCAAGAAATTTGATTGAATTGTGTGAATGATGAAAATGTTGTTGTTAAACCATGAAATTTGATTGAATATTGTTAAAATAAAAATGTTGGTGTTAAACACATGAAATTTAATTGAATTGTGGAATGATGTAAATCTTGTTTTAAACCTTAAAATTTATTAAATTCTGTGAATGATGAAAATGTTGTTGTTAAACCCATGAAATTGACAGAATTGTGTGAATGATGAAAATGTTATTGGTAAACGCATGAATTCTCATTGAATTGTGTGAATAATTAAAATATTATTGTTAAACAGATGAAATTTGATTAAATTGTGGAAATGATGAAAATGTTGTTGTTAAACCCATGAAATTGATTGAATATTGTTAATCATAAATATGTTGGTGTTAAACCCATGAAATTTAATTGAATTGTGGGAATGATGTAAATCATGTTTTAAACCCGTGAAATTTGATTGTATTGTGTGAATAATTGAAATATTATTGTTAAACCCATGAAATTGATTGAATTGTGGGAATGATGTAAAATTTTGTTGGTAAACCCTTGAAATTTGATAAAATTGTGTGAATGATGAAAATGTTGTTGTTAAATCCATGACATTTGATTCAATTGTGTGAATGATTACATTATTATTGTTAAACCCATGAAATTTGATTAAATTGTGTGAATAATTAAATATTATTCTTAAACCCATGAAATTTGATTAAATTGGGGAAATGATGAAAATGTTGTGTTAAACCCATGAAATTTCATTGAATATAGTCAATCATAAAAATGTTGGTGTTTTAACCCATGAAATTTAATTGAATTGTGGGAACGAGGTAAATCTTATTTTAAACCCATGAAATTAGATTGAATTGTGTGAATAATTGAAATATTATGTTAAACCCATGAAATTTGATTGAATTGTGGAATGATGTAACTTTGTTGGTAAACCCATGAAATTTGATTAAATGGTGTGAATGATGAAAATGTTGTTGTTAAATCCATGACATTTGATTCAATTGTGTGAATGATTACAATATTATTGTTAAACCCATGAAATTTGATAAAATTGTGTGAATAATTAAAATATTATTCTTAAACCCATGAAATTTGATTAAATTGGGAAATGATGAAATGTTGTTGTTAAACCCATAAAATTTGATTGAATATAGTCAATCATAAAAATGTTGGTGTTAAACCCATGAAATTAATTGAATTGTGGGAACGAGGTAAATCTTATTTTAAACCCATGAAATTTGATTGAATTGTGTGAATAATTGAAATATTATTGTTAAACCCATGAAATTTGATTGAATTGTGGGAATGATGAAAATGTTGTTGTTAAACCCATAAATTTGATTAAATTGTGTAAATGATGAAATGTTGTTGTAAAATCAATGACATTTGATTCAATTGTGTGAATGATTAAAATATTGTTGTTAAACCCATGAAATTTGATTAAACTGTGTGAATAATTAAAATATTATTGTTAAACCCATGAAATTTGATTAAATTTTGGAAATGAAGAAAATGTTGTTGTTAAAACCATGAAATTTGATTGAGTATTGTTAATCATAAAATGTTGGTGTTAAACCGATGAAATTTAATTGCATTGTGGGAATGATGTAAATCTTGTTTTCAACCAATGAAATTTGATTAAATTGTATGAATAATTAAAATATTATTGTTAAACCATGAAATTTGATTAAATTATGGAAATGATGAAAATGTTGTTGTTAAACCATGAAATTGATTGAATATATTTAATAAAAAAGTGCCGGTGTTAAACCCATGAAATTTAATTGAATTGTGTGAATAATTAAATTATTATTCTTAAACCCATGAAACTTTATTAAATTGTGGAAATGATGAAAATGTTGTTGTAAACCCATGAAATTTGATTGAATATTGTTAACCATAAAAAAGTTGGTGTTAAACACATGAAATTAATAAAATTGTGGGAATGATGTAATCATGTTTTTAAACCGTGAAATTTGACTGAATTGTGTGAATGATGAGAATGTTGTTGTAAACCCATGAAATCTGATTGAATTGTGTGAATAATTAAAATATTATTGTTAAACCCATGAAATTTGATTAAATTGTGGAAATGATGAAAATGTTGCTGTTAAACCCATGAAATTTGATTGAATATTGTTAATCATAAAAATGTTGGTGTTAACCCCATGAAATTTATTGAATTATAGGAATGAAGTAAATCTTGTTTCAAACCATGAAATTGATTGAATTGTGTGAATGATGAAAATGTTGTTGTCGTTAACCAATGAAATTGAGATTATGTGAAGAAAATGTTGTGCTAAACCCATGAAATTTGATTGAATTGTGTGAATGATGAAAATGTTGTTGTTAAACCCATGAAATTTGATTAAATTGTGTGAATGATGAAAATATTGTTGTAAAACCCACGAAATCTGATTAAATTTTAAGAATAATTAAAATATTATTGGTAAACCACATGAAATTTGATAAATTGTGAAATGATGAAAATGTTGTTGTTAAACCCGAGAAATTTGATTGAATATTGTTAACCATAAAATGTTGGTGTTAAACCCATGAAATTGAATTGAATTGTGGGAATGATGTAAATCTTGTTTAAACCCATGAAATTGGTTGAACTTGTGTGAATAATGAAAATGTTGTTGTTAAACCCATGAAATTAGATAGAATTGTGTGAATGATGAAAAATGTTGTTGTTAAACCCGTGATGAAATTGTTGAATTGTGTGAATGATGAAATGGTTTGTAAACCCATGAAATTTGATTAATTGTGTGAATAATTAAAATATTATTGGTAAACCCGTGAAATTTGATTAAATTGTGGAAATGATGAAAATGTTGTTGTTAAACCCCGAAATTTGATTGAATATTGTTAATCATAAAAATGTTGTTGTTAACCCATGAAATTAATTGCATTGCGGGAATGATGTAAATCTTGTTTTAAACCTATGAAAATTGATTAAATTGTGTGAATAATTAAAATATTATTGTTAAACCCATAAATTTAGATAGAATTGTGTGAATGATGAAATGATGTTGGTAAACCCATGAAATCTGATTGAATTGTGTGAATAATTAAAATATTCTTGTTAAACCCATGAAATTAGATAAAATTGTGTGAATAATTAAAATATTATTCTTTGACCCAAGAAATTTGATTAAATTATGGAAATGATGAAAATGTTGTTGTTAAACACATGAAATTTGATTGAATATTGTTAACTATAAAAATGTTGGTGTTAAACACATGAAATTTAATTGAATTGTGGGAATGATGTAAATCTTGTTTTAAACCATTAATATTTAATTGAATTCTGTGAATGATGAAAATGTTATTGGTAAACGCATGAAATCTCATTGAATTGTGTGAATAATTAAAATATTATTGTTAAACCGATGAAATTTGATTAAATTGTGGAAATGATGAAAATGTTGTGGTTAAATCCATGAAATTTGATTGAATATTGTTAATCATAAATATGTTCGTGTTAAACCCATGAAATTTAATTGAATTGTGGGAATGATGTAAATCATGTTTTAAACCCGTGAAATTTGATTGTATTGTGTGAATAATTGAAATATTATTGTTAAACCCATGAAATTTGATTGAATTGTGGGAATGATGTAAATTTTGTTGGTAAACCCATGAAATTTGATTAAATTGTGTGAATGATGAAAATGTTGTTGTTTAAATCCATGACATTTGATTCAATTGTGTGAATGATTACAATATTATTGTTAAACCCATGAAATTTGATAAAATTGTGTGAATAATTAAAATATTATTCTTAAACCCATGAAATTCGATTAAATTGGGGAAATGATGAAAATGTTGTTGTTAAACCCATGAAATTTGATTGAATATTGTAATCATAAAAATGTTGGTGTTAAACCCATGAAATTAATTGAATTCTGGGAACGAGGTAAATCTTATTTTAAACCCATGAAATTTGATTGAATTGTGTGAATAATTGAAAATTATTGTTAAACCCATGAAATTTGATTGAATTGTGGGAATGATGAAAATGTTGTTGTTAAACCCATAAAATTTGATTAAATTGTGTAAATGATGAAAATGTTGTTGTTAAATCCATGACATTTGATTCAATTGTGTGAATGATTAAAATATTGTTGTTAAACCCATGAAATTTGATTAAACTGTGTGAATAATTAAAATATTATTGTTAAACCCATGAAATTTGATTAAATTTGGAAATGAAGAAAATGTTGTTGTTAAAACCATGAAATTTGATTGAATATTGTTAATCATAAAAATGTTGGTGTTAAACCGATGAAATTTAATTGCATTGTGGGAATGATGTAAATCTTGTTTTCAACCAATGAAATTTGATTAAATTGTATGAATAATTAAAATATTATTGTTAAACCCATGAAATTTGATTAAATTATGGATATGAAGAAAATGTTGTTGTTAAACCATGAAATTTGATTGAATATATTTAATAAAAAATGCCGGTGTTAAACCCATGAAATTTAATTGAATTGTGTGAATAATTAAATTATTATTCTTAAACCCATGAAATTTATTAAATTGTGGAAATGATGAAAATGTTGTTGTAAACCCATGAAATTTGATTGAATATTGTTAACCATAAAAATGTTGGTGTTAAACACATGAAATTTAATTAAATTGTGGGAATGATGTAAATCATGTTTTAAACCGTGAAATTTGACTGAATTGTGTGAATGATGAGAATGTTGTTGGTAAACCCATGAAATCTGATTGAATTGTGTGAATAATTAAAATATTATTGTTAAACCCATGAAATTTGATTAAATTGTGGAAATGATGAAAATGTTGCTGTTAAACCCATGAAATTTGATTAAATATTGTTAATCATAAAAATGTTGGTGTTAACCCCATGAAATTTATTGAATTATGGGAATGAAGTAAATCTTGTTTCAAACCCATGAAATTTGATTGAATTGTGTGAATGACGAAAATGTTGTCGTTATACCAATGAAATTAGATAGAATTATGTGAAGGAAAATGTTGTTGCTAATCCCATGAAATTAGATGGAATTGCGTGAATGATGAAAATGTTGTGGTAAACCCATGAAATCTGATTGAATTGTGTGAATAATGGAAATATTAATGTTAAACCCATGAAATTTGATTGAATTGTGTGAATGATGAAAATGTTGTTGTTAAACCCATGAAATTTGATTAAATTGTGTGAATGATGAAAATATTGTTGTAAAACCCACGAAATCTGATTAAATTTTAAGAATAATTAAAATATTATTGGTAAACACATGAAATTTGATTAAATTGTGGAAATGATGAAAATGTTGTTGTTAAACCGAGAAATTTGATTGAATATTGTTAATCATAAAAATGTTGGTGTTAAACCCATGAAATTGAATTTAATGGTGGGAATGATGTAAATCATGTTTTAATCCCATGAAATTTGGTTGACTTGTGTGAATGATGAAAATGTTGTTGTTAAACCCATGAAATTAGATAGAATTGTGTGAATGATGAAAATGTTGTTGTTAAACCCGTGAAATTTGGTTGAATTGTGTGAATGATGAAAATGTTGTTTGTAAACCCATGAAATTTGATTAAATTGTGTGAATAATTAAAATATTATTGGTAAACCGTGTGAAATTTGATTAAATTGTGGAATGATGAAATGTTGTTATTAAACCCGAGAAATTTGATTGAATATTGTTAATCATAAAAATGTTGTTGTTAAACCCATGAAATTTAATTGAACTGTGGGAATGATGTAAATCTTGTTTTAAACCCATGAAATTTGATTGAATTGTGTGAATGATGAAAATGTTGTTGGTAAACCCATGAAATTTGATTAAATTGTGGAAATGATGAAAATGTTGTTGTTAAACCCATGAAATTTGATTGAATATTGTTAATCATAAAAATGTTGGTGTTGAACCGATGAAATTTAATTGTATTGGGGGAATGATGTAAATCTTGTTTTAAACCCATGAAATTTGATTAAATTGTGTGAATAATAAAAATATTATTGTTAAACCCATAAATTTAGATAGAATTGTGTGAATGATGAAAATGATGTTGGTAAACCCATGAAATCTGATTGAATTGTGTGAATAATTAAAATATTCTTGTTAAACCCATGAAATTAGATAAAATTGTGTGAATAATTAAATATTATTCTTAAACCCAAGAAATTTGATTAAATTATGGAAATGATGAAAATGTTGTTGTTAAACCCATGAAATTTGATTGAATATTGTTAACTATAAAAATGTTGGTGTTAAACACATGAAATTTAATTGAATTGTGTGAATGATGTAAATCTTGTTTTAAACCCTTAATATTTAAATGAATTCTGTGAATGATGAAAATGTTGTTGTTAAACCCATGAAATTAGACAGAATTGTGTGAATGATGAAAATGTTATTGGTAAACGCGTGAAATCTCATTGAATTGTGTGAATAATTAAAATACTATTGTTAAACCGATGAAATTTGATTAAATTATGGAAATGATGAAAATGTTGTTGTTAAACCCATGAAATTTGATTGAATATTGTTAATCATAAATATGTTGGTGTTAAACCCATGAAATTTAATTGAATTGTGGGAATGACGTAAATCATGTTTTAAACCCGTGAAATTTGATTGTATTGTGTGAATAATTGAAATATTATTCTTAAACCCATGAAATTTGATTGAATTGTGGGAATGATGTAAATTTTGTTGGTAAACCATGAAATTTGATTAAATTGTGTGAATGATGAAAATGTTGTTGTTAAATCCATGACATTTGATTCAATTGTGTGAATGATTACAATATTATTGTTAAACCCATGAAATTTGATAAAATTGTGTGAATAATTAAAATATTATTCTTAAACCCATGAAATTTGATTAAATTGGGAAATGATGAAAATGTTGTTGTTAAACCCATGAAATTTGATTGAATATTGTTAATCATAAAAATCTTGGTGTTAAACCCATGAAATTTAATTGAATTGTGGAAACGAGGTAAATCTTATTTTAAACCCATGAAATTAGATTGAATTGTGTGAATAATTGAAATATTATTGTTAAACCCATGAAATTTGATTGAATTGTGGGAATGATGTAACTTTTGTTGGTAAACCCATGAAATTTGATTAAATTGTGTGAATGATGAAAATGTTGTTGTTAAATCCATGACATTTGATTCAATTGTGTGAATGATTACAATATTATTGTTAAACCCATGAAATTTGATAAAATTGTGTGAATAATTAAATATTATTCTTAAACCCATGAAATTTGATTAAATTGGGAAATGATGAAAATGTTGTTGTTAAACCCATGAAATTTGATTGAATATAGTCAATCATAAAAATGTTGGTGTTAAACCCATGAAATTTAATTGAATTGTGGGAACGAGGTAAATCTTATTTTAAACCCATGAAATTTGATTGAATTGTGTGAATAATTGAAATATTATTGTTAAACCCATGAAATTTGATTGAATTGTGGGAATGATGAAAATGTTGTTGTTAAACCCATAAAATTTGATTAAATTGTGTAAATGATGAAAATGTTGTTGTTAAATCCATGACATTTGATTCAATTGTGTGAATGATTAAAATATTGTTGTTAAACCCATGAAATTTGATTAAACTGTGTGAATAATTAAAATATTATTGTTAAACCCATGAAATTTGATTAAATTTTGGAAATGAAGAAATGTTGTTGTTAAAACCATGAAATTTGATTGAGTATTGTTAATCATAAAAATGTTAATGTTAAACCGATGAAATTTAATTGCATTGTGGGAATGATGTAAATCTTGTTTTCAACCATTGAAATTTGATTAAATTGTATGAATAATTAAAATATAATTGGTTAAACCCATGAAATTTGATTAAATTTTGGAAATGATGAAAATGTTGTTGTTAAACCATGAAATTTGATTGAATATATTTAATAATAAAAATGCCGGTGTTAAACCCATGAAATTTAATTGAATTGTGTGAATAATTAAATTATTATTCTTAAACCCATGAAACTTTATTAAATTGTGGAAATGATGAAATGTTGTTGTAAACCCATGAAATTTGATTGAATATTGTTAACCATAAAAATGTTGGTGTTAAACACATGAAATTTAATTAAATTGTGGGAATGATGTAATCATGTTTTAAACCCGTGAAATTTGACTGAATTGTGTGAATGATGAGAATGTTGTTGGTAAACCCATGAAATCTGATTGAATTGTGTGAATAATTAAAATATTATTGTTAAACCCATGAAATTTGATTAAATTGTGGAAATGATGAAAATGTTGCTGTTAAACCCATGAAATTTGATTGAATATTGTTAATCATAAAAATTGGTGTTAACCCCATGAAATTTATTGAATTGTGGGAATGAAGTAAATCTTGTTTCAAACCCATGAAATTTGATTGAATTGTGTGAATGATGAAAATGTTGTCGTTATACCAATGAAATTAGATAGAATTATGTGAAGGAAAATGTTGTTGCTAAACCCATGAAATTTGATTGAATTGTGTGAATGATGAAAATGTTGTTGTTAAACCCATGAAATTTGATTAATTGTGTGAATGATGAAAATATTGTTGTAAAACCCAAAATCTGATTAAATTTTAAGAATAATTAAATATTATTGGTAAACACATGAAATTTGATTAAATTATGGAAATGATGAAAATGTTGTTGTTAAACCCGAGAAATTTGATTGAATATTGTTAATCATAAAAATGTTGGTGTTAAACCCATGAAATTGAATTGAATTGTGGGACTGATGTAAATCTTGTTTTAATCCCATGAAATTTGGTTGACTTGTGTGAATGATGAAAATGTTGTTGTTAAACCCATGAAATTAGATAGAATTGTGTGAATGTTGAAAATGTTGTTGTTGAACCCGTGAAATTTGATTGAATTGTTTGAATGATGAATATGTTGTTGTTAAACCCATGAAATTTGATTAAATTGTGTGAATAATTAAAATATTATTCATAAACCCGTGAAATTTGATTAAATTGTGGAAATGATCAAAATGTTGTTGTTAAACCCGAGAAATTTGATTGAATATTGTTAATCATAAAAATGTTGTTGTTAAACCCATGAAATTTAATTGCATTACGGGAATGATGTAAATCTTGTTTTAAACCCAAGAAATTTGATTGAATTGTGTGAATGATGAAAATGTTGTTGTTAAACCCATGAAATTTGATTGAATATTGTTAAATATAAAAATGTTGGTGTTAAACACATGAAATTTAATTGAATTGTGGGAATGATGTAAATCTTGTTTTAAACCCTTAAATTTAATAAATTCTGTGAATGATGAAAATAATGTTGTTAAACCCATGAAATTAGACAGAATTGTGTGAATGATGAAAATGTTATTGGTAAACGCATGAATTCTCATTGAATTGTGTGAATAATTAAATATTATTGTTAAACAGATGAAATTTGATTAAATTGTGGAAATGATGAAAATGTTGTTGTTAAACCCATGAAATTTGATTGAATATTGTTAATCATAAATATGTTGGTGTTAAACCCATGAAATTTAATTGAATTGTGGGAATGATGTAAATCATGTTTTAAACCCGTGAAATTTGATTGTATTGTGTGAATAATTGAAATATTATTGTTAAACCCATGAAATTTGATTGAATTGTGGGAATGATGTAAATTTTGTTGGTAAACCCTTGAAATTTGATTAAATTGTGTGAATGATGAAAATGTTGTTGTTAAATCCATGACATTTGATTCAATTGTGTGAATGATTACATTATTATTGTTAAACCCATGAAATTTGATAAAATTGTGTGAATAATTAAAATATTATTCTTAAACCCATGAAATTTGATTAAATTGGGGAAATGATGAAAATGTTGTTGTTAAACCCATGAAATTTCATTGAATATAGTCAATCATAAAAATGTTGGTGTTAAACCCATGAAATTTAATTGAATTGTGGGAACGAGGTAAATCTTATTTTAAACCCATGAAATTAGATTGAATTGTGTGAATAATTGAAATATTATTGTTAAACCCATGAAATTTGATTGAATTGTGGGAATGATGTAACTTTTGTTGGTAAACCCATGAAATTTGATTAAATTGTGTGAATGATGAAAATTTGTTGTTAAATCCATGACATTTGATTCAATTGTGTGAATGATTACAATATTATTGTTAAACCCATGAAATTTGATAAAATTGTGTGAATAATTAAAATATTATTCTTAAACCCATGAAATTTGATTAAATTGGGGAAATGATGAAAATGTTGTTGTTAAACCCATGAAATTTGATTGAATATAGTCAATCATAAAAATGTTGGTGTTAAACCCATGAAATTTAATTGAATTGTGGGAACGAGGTAAATCTTATTTTAAACCATGAAATTTGATTGAATTGTGTGAATAATGAAATATTATTGTTAAACCCATGAAATTGATTGAATTGTGGGAATGATGAAAATGTTGTTGTTAAACCCATAAAATTTGATTAAATTGTGTAAATGATGAAAATGTTGTTGTTAAATCAATGACATTTGATTCAATTGTGTGAATGATTAAAATATTGTTGTTAAACCCATGAAATTTGATTAAACTGTGTGAATAATTAAAATATTATTGTTAAACCCATGAAATTTGATTAAATTTTGGAAATGAAGAAAATGTTGTTGTTAAAACCATGAAATTTGATTGAGTATTGTTAATCATAAAAATGTTGGTGTTAAACCGATGAAATTTAATTGCATTGTGGGAATGATGTAAATCTTGTTTTCAACCAATGAAATTTGATTAAATTGTATGAATAATTAAAATATTATTGTTAAACCCATGAAATTTGATTAAATTATGGAAATGATGAAAATGTTGTTGTTAAACCATGAAATTTGATTGAATATATTTAATAATAAAAGTGCCGGTGTTAAACCCATGAAATTTAATTGAATTGTGTGAATAATTAAATTATTATTCTTAAACCCATGAAACTTTATTAAATTGTGGAAATGATGAAAATGTTGTTGTAAACCCATGAAATTTGATTGAATATTGTTAACCATAAAAAAGTTGGTGTTAAACACATGAAATTTAATTAAATTGTGGGAATGATGTAAATCATGTTTTAAACCCGTGAAATTTGACTGAATTGTGTGAATGATGAGAATGTTGTTGGTAAACCCATGAAATCTGATTGAATTGTGTGAATAATTAAAATATTATTGTTAAACCCATGAAATTTGATTAAATTGTGGAAATGATGAAAATGTTGCTGTTAAACCCATGAAATTTGATTGAATATTGTTAATCATAAAAATGTTGGTGTTAACCCCATGAAATTTATTGAATTATGGGAATGAAGTAAATCTTGTTTCAAACCCATGAAATTTGATTGAATTGTGTGAATGATGAAAATGTTGTCGTTATACCAATGAAATTAGATAGAATTATGTGAAGGAAAATGTTGTTGCTAAACCCATGAAATTAGATGGAATTGCGTGAATGATGAAAATGTTGTTGTTAAACCCATGAAATTAGATTGAAT